>NW_009915929.1:192561-206835 GCF_000696875.1 Nestor notabilis | reverse complement strand
GGAAAGAGCTATTTCAATGCTTTATGTGGGTTGTTCAGTGTCAGTTCAGGAAGCTCATGGCCAGCAATTCCTCTGCATTGCTAAATATTCCTGTTCTAAGTATACTATCACACTGCAGGCACCTCACTGCTAGAAAAGCATATACAAATTGAAGTAGTTCAGTAAAGAAATAGAAGAAAAACAAATACAGAGCATTTGGTAGTTTAGTAAGTTCAGTCTACAATGATTAAAAGCCTGAATATCCAGTTTAGTTGTGTTAAACAAGGGATGTTGCTACAGCCTGTTGTGTACTTGAAAGGTGTAAATTTGTGCTGAACTCAGTGACTGTCTGACCTCCAGGAAAGAATTCTTGCAAATACTTTCTGAAAGTCATAGCTCTGTGCTGTAGCCTATAAGTATGGGTAAGATGATCTAGTTCAAGGCAAGTTGGAAATGATAGAATCTGTCTCTTGAGCAGTGTAGTTTGGTGCAAAATTTAACTTCATTTCAGCACCTTGTTTAAAATTTATGCAATGTATACCTGTCCCACAGGTTTTCCCTTCTGTCTTCTGAAAAGTATGCAGAAAAAACCATGATGGGTTTTGCTTACTTTAAGTATTTTTAAAAAGGAAACCTCTTACATTGCAACAAGGAGATAGAAAGTAAGTACCAAATCAGTTCCCCTAAATTTGATGGAATAAGAATGCTTGATAAGCATTTCTTATGTTGCACAAAGTTGGTAGGGTTTACTGCTGTTTTTCAGAAGCTTATTTTAAATTAACCAACCAAAAAAGGGGCTGATACTGTTCAATCATATCAATGGGGGGAGAAGCAGGCCCTGGGGGACATGCTGCTCTTTTACAGAAGGTACCATTTTGAAATCTTCTGACTTACCCAGAAGGAGAAGTTGCAAGAGCTATGTTGGTTGGATATCAGAAAACACGTCTTATCTTGTTTTAATCTCGTCCGTCATTCCATTAATGCTTACATTTAATCATTGACAATACAGTAGCAGTGCAGTAAATGGGACTCTTGAACAGAAAAGGGCAATATGGTACCCATATATGAAAAGAAAAAGATATCTGTATGTTGATAAAGCACATCGCACAAGTGTTTGTATTTTAGAGACTTGTAGTAGTAATAGGCTATATAGTAATGTTGGCAATACACTCTGCTGATGAAAGAGAAGAACAGGGATGGAAGGTTCATTTTGGTGGTTGGCGTGGCTGATGGATATGAGATTAAACAGTGGCCATTTACGAAAACCAGCTCCCTTCCCAAGGAGTGCACTCACCTGACTCTTTCCTCACTCACATGATTAACATGCAGCACAGGGCCGTGCTTCAGGAATATATATACATGTTTGTCCAGTTTTCTAGTAATGCAGGACAGGAGACCTGCAGATTGATTTCCTTTTAAGCATGGTCTTGTGGGAGGTGGTGTCAATGCTGCAGTGTGCTGGTGTAGAACAATATGACTTCTGAGTATGTGCCCTGCCTCTACAGCAATCAAGTTGGCTCCAGTTTTCCCTTGTGAATAGCTGAAACCCAAGTGGGGTCATGGAGAATAGTGTGCTGGTAGACATTTCAGACACAAGTGCTCTGAAACATCTGAATTTCACTAGTGAAGTAATATAAATGAACAAACTCATAAGCCTGTTCCTGGTACACTTTTGACTCATTGACTGACAGACTGTACAGCAGAAAAAACCAAACCCCTATGTTTAAAAGCTTAATATTTTTGTTTTTTAATTATGCAATCATAAAAACACATATATGCATTCTCCCTGCATTTGTGTAAATATGATGTAAAAAAGTCCATATTTTTTCAAGTCAAAAGTCCCTCTGACTTCTTATTCTCCCACTGAGATTACCTTTGTGGTATATTGTCACAGACGAAAATTAAGACTAGGAATGATTTATATTAATATAGTGTGTAAGGGCCAGGGTACTGTGGGCATTGTAACAACTTCAAGCTGTTACTTTATCAATCAGTTAAGCTGTTGTCAAGGTGATTGCACAAAACTCTTAAGATCAAAGTCCAAAATTTCACCCCACGTTCAAAGATTTCAGAATAGTTCCTATGCTAACATCTGTATCTGTGAAGATGTGAGCATCTTCACAGCATAGCACTTCTTATGTGTTATGCATTGAAGTACTGTAAGAATATATTACAACTCTGTATCAGGGTTTTTCCAGTGGGTTATTCTGAGTTATTATATACAGTAATTGCACCAGGCTATTAATCTGCTTTATGGGCTCACTGTTGGTTTATAACCCCCCCTTTTTCCTTCATAATTAGCTTCTGCAGCATTCCTATGGAGAACGAAAATGCTTTGTCTCTTATTTTCTAAGGAAAACCAGCTTCCAGGGAACATGGTTTTCCAAAGCTCCTTTGTAGTGAGACACCAAGCTCTTGAAGGAATCACAGACGTGGAGTGAGAATTGCAGGGGGACTGGGTCCTCTCCGCCATTCTGCCAAGCAAGCAGCTTTCTGTCTCTTTTGGTTCCTAAATTACTTCAGCAGCATGGCCCCAAAAGATTGATAGACACCTTCAAAGGCATTTTGGTGCCTTGCTCTCACTGAAATAAAGCAGGAGTGAATTGGTGAGCTACCATAAAGGATCTGGGCTCAAGTGACGTGCTGAAAATTGCACAGGAAGTCTGTGGCAGAGCCTCGGATTGATTCCATATCTTCTTGGTCTCCGCATAGGGCATCCCACAAACCATGTGTGTTAAAGATTTATCAGCTGTTGTTCAGTGTTGCTAAAGACAGGAAGAATGCTCTCCTGCTCTCTCCAGATGGGTAGGATTGCTAGATTTTAACTGCTTTTCTTAACTTGCAGAGCTCTTATGGTAGACATGTGGTGGCATGTTGTATTTTATATAGCAATTCTGCAGTTGGCACTTTAGCTCCCTGACTTGTGAGTTCTGTTTTGAGCATGTATCTATGTCCAGACCCTTAGTTGCCACACTGAACTGTGTTACAAAAGGGACACTTTCTGCCTAATGGTGCAGAAAAGCTAGCAAGACAACAGAGTTCATACCATGACCTTGCAAAAATATTCAGAGGAATAGGCTTTAACCTAGGCTTGTTACTGCTGGTACATCATCTTACCTTCTGCTGGCAGGCAGGTCTGTCTTATCTTCTGTAGCAATGGACTGTGTTTGAATGGATTTGGATCCTCATAGCCTGAGAGAACACCTGAATGTTTTTTCAGCAATAAGTGCCTAAATCATGCAGAAAGTCAATTCTTGAAGGCATACGTTTCTGATTGAGCTAAACCTCCCTAACCATAATCCTTCCATGTTCTTCAGAATTCTGGCTGATGAATCATCCTGCAGAGCTCAGTCAGGACAGTCCACTTTCCTTCTGCTTCTTATTGTCTCTGTCCCAAAGAAGTTGAGTCACCCTCTTGTAATATTTGGTGTTTTGTTATGCTTTGTATATTTTGGCTACCCCCAAAAAAGGAAGCCTGCCTGATTGCATTCTGACGTTTCTTTCACAACCTCATAGCATAGTTGAGCATTTTGCCTTGGTCTTCCTATGAAAGTTTTCAATGACATAGCTTTCTTGTTACCCGTTCAGATTTCAGCAGCATGGACTGGATGGCACATGATGAAGAGATAAACCTTCCCTGTAGCGACGTTTTTATAAGTCTATCTCTTAAGTAAAGTCCCTAAATCTTGGCAATCTCTTTAGAGCATACGCTCTGCTATAAAACACAAGCTCTTTGCTCCCCAGAGTGGACTGAAGCCTATATGGTTAGGTAGGTAATCAGATACTGCTGATATATTTCAGAGCAAGGTGCACTTTTACTTTATTTATGAAGATAGACATGCTGGTTGAGGGCTTAATCACAGCTGATAAATCATTTTAAGAAAGCCTATTAGAACCATATGCTGATTCTTTGTATTAATATGGTGTGTCTGTTTCTAGTCTAATAAGGCAGGGTCTCTTCCCCCTCTCCATTCCCTCTGCCTGGTGTGTGAACTATTTATCTGTTTAAGTGATACTGCTCGCTTGGGGGCATTCTCCTTTTTGAGAGGTGTTGTTAATAAAGCAAGGTGAACAGAGGAGTGAGGGATTCTCACTCTTTGGAGTGAGTGAACCTGCATGTTTTCAGTCACCCTTGTTGTGATGGAATTGCAGAGCAAAGGTCCAAAAGATGAGACAAGGAAAGCTATCGGTTAAAGCCTTCACAGCAGCATAAGGTTGTCATTTTGGCCCAGGTGGTTATAATCCCAGAGCCTGAGAGCTGCAAGGGGGTGGGTGCGCTGACATGTCAGTTACCTCACCTTTCCCTCACTAGGAGAGGGCTGCTGCAGGAACAGGTTCTATGGCCATCTAATGAGATCCACATTGGTGAAGTTATTCCGTGCCAAGTCCTATTTATCATTAATCGGTGGGTTTGCTTGCAGATCTTTCCTATTATTTGCTGATTATACCCCTACACATTTTATTATCTTGCCAAAATTCAAATGCTAATAATTTCTTGATTTATTGTTTGTTTATAACTCTGTCTACTGCCTAAATGGACATCGTTAGATTTCAAAACAACAACAGCTCTTATGCTGACTGAGTTTCTTTCACATTTTGCACATGGCAGTCGTCTATTTATAAACCTCCATAGGGACTCCTAAACCTTTACAGTTGGGTTCCTCCCACCACTTCAGCCCCTTTTCTCCCTTGCTCCCCCAAGGCAAGTCTTGTTTTTTTGGCATAAAGACAATGATGGTGATTGTTATGTGGAGAATATGTCCACAAGCTAGGAACTGTGGGTAAGGATTTTTAATTTGTAGCTTAACCAAAATAAACTGGAAATTAGAGATATCAAGGAAAGGAAGGTTATTTTCACCATAAGGTAGGAGATCCTGATCCGAGTTGCTGGTATTCTTTAGTCTTACAAAATATGAAACTGAAAAACTGAAAACTTGCTTTATATCAGTTGTGTTTGCTCTGTAGCATGACTCGTTTCTAGCACTGTACAAAATTACTTTATTTCTAAAAGCCCCTAAACTTGACATTAAATCTGAAGTACTTCAGAGTAACAAAAGGAATAGTGGAGAAAGAAAGAAGCCAGAACAACTGAGCACATGCCATGGCAGTTAATGAATGCTGGAGTTGGATGTATAGCTTCATACCTCTCTGGGGCAGTTCCACTGACTGTATTGGAGTTTAAACTTTTAGTCTATTACAACTACGTGAAGATCTGAAGGGAGAAAAGCCTTTGCTCAGAGACTAGAAAAAAACACCATGGTTGTGAAGTGACATGAAGTATCTGTGTACTTGTTAATGTCCTGATAATATGTAAAAGTAGGGCCTTTTAAGAACCATACTTGGAAGAAAAAAAATGTACATTTTAACTTATTCTAGTTGCTCTGTCACATGCTTCTCTGCAGAAATTGCCATATCCACTCTTATCAAATAAATATCAACTTTCTTTCTTCCCTGAAATGTGAGTAAACCATGTGTGGCTCGATCTGGTCCCTGGGAAGGGAACAGACATCGGTTTGCCATGTGAATATTCATGTCAAAGTGCAGCTCTGCTAGCCAGTCTGGGGCTGGGTGAGGAGAGACACAGGGAGAATGAACTCAGTGTTACAAACCGTCTCTTTTGAATTTCTACAACCTATTAGTCACAGCAAGCTGCCCTTATTGATTTTGGTAAGAGAGGTCACTTTTAATCCTCTAAAGTGGAGAGAGCTGCATGCACTCTCCATAGCATGACATTAAAATTGACACAGCCCTGCACCAGTTCTATGGAAATGCCCTAAACCTAGATGGATTATTGCCTTGCCTTTCAATGGATACAAGCTGCTAACCAGAGCACGCTAACCTAGATTAGGTGTAAAAGCTTTAAAATACTTGGTAAGGAAAGCAAAGCCAAAAGAAGCTAGGAAACGTGTGAGCATGCTGAAAGGCTGTCCCTGCAGAAATGGGCCATTAGTCTTAAAAAACTTAACTTTCTCCTTTTTTAAAAATTGAAAAGCCAACACAGAGGAGTTGATATTATCATACAAAAGAACACACAAAAGCTGACCTTACTCTATGATGAGGAAAGCTTTATTCTGGCTGATGGCCCTTGCTAGTTTTGTTTATGTTCTTTAGAGAACTAAATCTTTGAATACAATTAGAATAGAATAGTCCGACTTGAATCTTAAGTGTGCCTCAAAATAAACAGCAGAGGTGAACTCCCAGCAGTTTTCTTTTCATCTTTGTTATCCTTGCCCTGACCCGTTTTTCCTGCCTAACGATCGTTTGTGGTATACCATTATTAAGCAAAATCTTCTTGATGGAGAAATGTGCTTAATGGGTATAGGAAAATTATTGTGAGCCTGGAGAAGTATTTTTTTTTTCTTTCTTCAGAATTCTGGAAAATGACTACTGCCCCTTCTGATTTTATGCTGGTCTTTATCTGGAAATTTGTTTTCTGAAGGTTTTGCTGATTTTTTTTTTTTTTTCTGTGGATCTCAGTAAAAATGTACCATGTAGTGTTTAGGGAAACTTGTTGGCTTCTCATGTAAGCCTTGTGTTCTCCCTATTCATTAATTCTAGCTTGTTCCAGTATTTCTTACTAAAGGTTAGAAATTCCCCTTTTAAATAAAAGACATCTGTAAAATGAAGTGCAGTAAAAGACATTAAGGTACACTGTTAAACTCTAAGCCGTGTAGCCTGCAAGTGTGGTGTGTGGGATGATGGAGGTGCTTTACTTCCATGCCATATCACTTTTCAATAAGCATTTTATTTACATAAAGAACTTATTCCTACCCCAGTTCAGACTTGGTGGGGGAAATGGAAAGAAAAATTCACACAGAAGAAGAGAAGGAAAAGTAGTATTACCCTGACATGAAGAAAACTGAGGGGGGGGGCTAGCATGAAGCTGTACAAGTGAGAGAGAAAGATAAATGAAAGAATGAACAGCACTCACATGAGGCAGACATTAGAAGGCTGTTCTTTGATTTCTGAGAAGTGGGGTATTAAAATATTCCTGTGATGTACTTGGTAGCAGAATTGGTTGAGCAGAGATAGAGCAGTGTGAAAAGTTTAATTTTCTTTTCTCCCCATCCCCCAACCCAAGGAAATTTAGTTTATCTGCTTGATGTTTAATTGAGATGTCAAGGGATGTGACTGTAGAAGAGGAGACATGAAGGTGCTCTGTTGATGCTGGGTATTAGCATAGTTTTTCCTGAAAAAGAGACAGAGTCACCCTGGATGCTGCTGTTTCTGCTTGCAGTGGTCTTCATAAAATAATATTTCTCTCATCACACTCTTGTCCTGTCTCTGAGATCTATGTGTATATCCCTTGGGATGTGAACGTCTATGTAAGGCCTGTTTCTCTAATGACAAAGCGACCATAGTTCTCTACCACCTATGCTATTTTTTTGTTCAAATACAGTAAACTCATGTGAGTGTACATGCTACCATATATGTTTCAGGAAAACCAGGAAAACTATTAAGCGTGTTACACCTCTGCACATAAGTTCTTATTTTGTGGATTATTGTTTGGCTGGATCTTTTTCAGGTACAGTTCTCTTATCCCAATTTCTTTTATTTGCTTCATCCATCTCAGCCACTTAAATGTGTATATAACTGATTTTCTGAAATGGGGCCAAAGTCCATGTACTTCAATAGCTCTTAAACATGTGGTTAACTTCAAGCATGTGTGTAGGGGTTTGCTGAATAGAGATAGTTTGCTGAATCAGGACTTCCTGACACTAAGATTTTAAATTGCAAACAATCCTCTATTTTAGTGTATTTTAATTACTGCCTCCTGTGGACTATAGGTAACTATTGTTACTGGAGTCCTGCAGAAAGTTGTAGTTGGTTGAACAGTAATTTAAGGATAAAATCAATCTTTCTGATACCCTGCTGTGACAACTATCTTTTTACTTTCTCCAAATAAATAACTCAATTATGTTACACGGAAAGGAATAATGATTGGAATTTTGTGTTATGGTAAAAAATTATTTTTCTGGAGGAATTAAAAAGACCTGTTACTTTTTTTTTTTTTTTTTTTTTTTTAAGTAATCTGTTACAGCTTTTTCTTTCTTTTTTAAAACAAAATTTCTGTATTTTCTAGACAAAATGTGCACTAAGATGGTAGTATAAGTATACCATTACTGACCAAATAGACCTGAGGTACCTATTCAGTCTTTTGGATACATAAAATTGTGTGACTTCTTGAGAAAGTACTTTTAAAGAATGCTGAAAGTCTGTATTTTTTACATACATATATGTGAAAAAACCTAAAAGTAAAAAAAAAAAATAACAATAAATCCCCACCCCAAAATAAACAAACAATCCCCCCACCCTCCAAAACAAAAAACAAAAAAAACAAAACAACAAATCCACAACAGAAATCCAGTTGCCTTTCTCATTCACTTACATCTTTCCATATGCAGGGATAAATGGGATAGGGTTTCCTGTCCTGTGTTGTTTTGATTTTCTCTATGCTGGATCAGAAGTAAGGTGGGGTGGAAGGTAGGTTCTGGGGAGCTATCTGTCAGAAGGTGTAGGCAAGGGGAAAGAGGCAGTGAGGGAAATGTTCCTTTCAAAATGCTGCTTAATATGCTTTTAGTGATGGAGTGCTCAAATTGTCTTCTAAAGACAGACAGGGAAGAAACCCCCTGTATTTTACTATTGTAGTTGATGCACTTAATACAGTGTTTTAAAACAAAATGCTCTTCACTTGTTTTTATGTAAGGTGGTAAGACTTAAAAATATAATTGGGCTTTCCCCTTCTTTTCTTATTACTTTTCAATATTCATTTCCCCACATTCCATCTTCAAAACAGCTAATCTGTATCCCCTTCTTGAATAGCGTTATCCTGACAACAGAAGCAGTGAAAAGAGCTGAGACTGCAGGACTTCTAACAATGCCGGAGGGCCTCAGGAATAGGAATGCCCTGAAAAAAATGTGCTCCCATCCAGCTGCCCTTCATATTGTTGTCTCCCTATCCAATTTACTAGAGAATTTCCCACTGGCTCTTGGCTCATTCCCAAATGAGAATGTAATCTTTTAAAGATTACACTGCATAATGGAGGGACAAGGAGCTCTTTATTAACTGGGATGGGGAGTCACTTGCTATTAGGCAAGAGAGAGGGATGGGCTGGAGTAGTGTTTGTCGAGCTGTGCTTTCTGCACCTTCTTGTCTTCTCATCGATAGGACGGCAGGTCTGGAGTGGAAAACCACTGCAGCTGCACTGTAGCAAAATAAATAATTGAATGTAGGTTATGATTATGGCAATTACTTTTGTAACGTGAGGGATTATACCATAACTATTATATTGCCAACAAGATTAAATTACTGACCTAATACCACAGCGCATTTTCCAAGAAAATAAAAAACCCCTCTGCTTGTTCCAGAGTTGATGCATTCAGAGACTACTAATACAGTGTGAAAGAGCTGAGCACCTAAGGAAACTAAAGTGCTGCCTGTCTGGATCAGATCCCTGTCACTTCAACTTCCATGAGCTGTGCCAGATAGACACTCTTGTTCCTTTTGGGATGTAAGGCAGTGTGGTACTCTGGTAATTTTAAATGCTCCTTTTCTTTCTTGTCAAGCAGATAAGTCTCTGCCAGTAATAATTAAAAAAAATAAAACTAAAGAGGTAATCAGAAGTTATACTTTCAGTGGAGAAATTCTAAAAACTTCACAAAGGGACCAAATCTGCTCATGTAAACCCACTCAACTGATTGGAAAGTTTATGCTTCATTGTATTTTCATACTATGTTCTTCTTTTACTAAGTCATTTGAAAATGTTTAATACAGAAGCTATCTGCATGTAAAATGAGGTAATCTTAGGTCACCTCTGGTATGAGGTCAGTTTTGCTGCAGATGTTGGAGTCTGCAGTGCGATTTCCCCAGCCCATGCATAGCAAGGTCATAGATGAGACTTTGTAATATAGATAGTACAGATATAACTTTGTATAGACTGCTCATGGTAGGAGTATAAGCTAAGTTAATTATGCAGGAAGAGCAGTTTTGTTCATCAACTGGAAAATGAGTAGAAAATTAAATTTTGGAGACTTCAGAAATATATCATACATTGATCATTGCCAGGAAATTAACTGGCTTCATGGAAGAGCCAGTTCTGATTCTGAAGAGAAATGTAGGTGAGCAATATCATTCTATAAATATTTTTATTAATTTTTATATGTGATATACTGAGTGGTATTTTAAGCAGTTGATTTCATTTTTGTTGTATATACATTTAAGTCTTCTCATGCTGTTGTGCCTTATGAAAATACCTGTTACCACACAAAGCTATTTGATACATTTGGGAAGACTGGACATGTGTTTGTAAATCAGCCTTTTCTTCTTCCTTTTCTAGTGAAGAACTGGAGTTACGGATGTCAAATTAAAGTCAAAAAAGAACATGTTACTGTTGTTTTTGACAGGATAAGAAACTTCTGAATGGCAGGCTATACTTTATTGAATTTTTAATTCCTTTCTTCTGAGTCTTTAGTGTACAGAAAAAGAAGCGAATCTAATTTCATGGGGAATCTTTGACTTGTATGCTGCAGACCTGACCGGTGCCACATACAAACTCATTGCCTCCATGACATAGACTCTTTTCTTTTTGACCTTGCAATTCATTTTCATTTGAAAGAGTCACCTTAGGCTAAAGGTGCTCTCGGTTTCCTTCTGGGATTGAGAGCACTGAGCGCTGTTAAGAAGTTAGTATTGAAAGCTGGTTTCATAATTGCCTTGTGGTGTCTGACTAGGCTAACAAGGTTATGTCTCAATTCGCTAACAGCAGAGTGTCTTAGGGTATCTTTCCATTCCCTCCCTTTGTCTTATATCACTTTTAGACACAGTCTCTACATTCGCAGTGAAACATCCTGTATTAATCTCCTCCAAGGTCTTTTTAGTTTTGTCCCTGGTGCATTAGGTTCTCAGTGGTACGAATAGTCGCACAAGGAATCAGCTTGTCTTCTTATGTCTCCTATGCCCAGGACATCTTATTAAGTCTTTGGTTGCTGCTTGCTTTTAGAAAGAAGGTCAGTGTGGGTTTATTGCACATCTGCCAGCAGTTTGCAAAATACTAGATCCTCATAGTGACATATGTGCCCACCAGGCAAGTGTTACCTTTCACAGTCTGCATGGGGGGAATCATAACCCATGGAAAGGGGCTGACCAGACGTGTGAGGGTCATACCTCAAGCTGTCACAGGAGTTTCACCAGTTCTTGCTCTTCACTGGCTTTCTTGACCTCTGTGCATCATGTGCTTAAGCACCTTCTTAAAAGTCAGACTGTGGCTCAGGGCATTAACTGCAGGCAGTAGTGCAACATGATCTGCTGGAAACTGAAAAGTCAGCGATACGGATTTGTGTGGACTTCCGTGTGTGCCCTCTCACTGTTAATAGGTAATAAAACACTAACATTTCAGTGTGATGGGACGGTTTTGGTGTGACCCTGTGTTTAACTGCCATAAAGACACAGGTGTAAATTTTTTGAAGTTGTATATGAAGTACTGGAATACTACCTAGAGATACTGGTGTGTTCAGGATATTTTGCAGTAAAGCTTGGGTGGTTTTCTTGATGATGCTGATGCTAGAGCATATACCAGATTAAGTATTATTATTTCTTTCTTTTCTACAAACATCTCAGTGGAATTATTTTTAAAGCCAATGGGAAATTTCTGAAGACCACCTCATAAGCCATGTTCTTGGTTGCTGACCTGTAACTCCCTGTCTTTTTAGCACTTTGAAAACTTTCTGCATTTTTATGTCAGTTTCTCCATCAGTTGATGTTGAAATCGGTTTCAAAACTACAGCCAGAACTTTTGTTTGCCAAAATATGTAGCTTTTAATTTAGCCTGGCCCTAGATGAACACATCTGAGTTCAAGTAGCCTAACAAGTTAGTTTCTTTTTTATCTCCTCTGACATGCAGCTGGCCATGCTAATACTCTTAGCTTGCCCTAAATATTATGGAAGGAGGGGAAAAAGCATGTAAAGGTCATTATTGTGGTTTACGTGATGGACAGTAGTTTATTATAAACTGCTGTGACTCAATACTCAACCGTTTTTGATACTTTGTTTATCATATCTCAACTGCAAGATGTTAGGGAAGCTTCTGATCTTCCCAGCAGTTGGAAGAGCCACATCTCATGATGAGTTTTTTTGTGATACAATATGGACTGTAAACTGCTTGCATGAAGCACGCTATTTTCTACATGTCTGTGAAAGACCAATGTTTTGATCCTATCTGTAAGTAATACCATAGTGCACGTAACTCCTAAATTGAGTCTTATTTTTACATTGAATCTTTTCAGCTGGATGATTTTTTTGTTGCTTTAAAATAATAGGTATTTTTGTAATACATGAGTATAACATAGAAAACTATTGCGGTTCCTTTCTGTGATTTTGTTGCTTGATAAAGTGGCATGGAAGTAGCATCCAGCAAGCGAATACATTCCTGTGGTGTTTTCAAAAGCATATGAGAAACCATATGTTTTCATAGGAAAACAGCTGTTACTAAGCATATGCTTTCTTAGATAGAGTGACAGTTATTAAAACAGCAAGGTAAGACCATGGCTTGTCTTTTAAGTTGAATAAAACTGGCAATAACTGTCGCTTTGAATGTGCAGTGGCACTGCATGTAGATATTGCCATGTAGAGTTGTAACTGGAAGGAAAGAGAGGGAGAGATTAACGTCCATAGTCTGCAGCTTGGAAGAGACAATATAAATCTCTGTCCTGCTTTGAGCTGTGAATGCCTCTGTAGGAGTTATAGTAACAGACAAATTAGCATAATGTAATTGGCTGGCAAGGTCAGCCCCTCTCCAGGAGCATTAGCAATGTTTACTGTAAGAAGAGACAGACCGAGTATTGTAGGGTAGTACGCCGTCTGTCCTTTTTGAAGGAAGAATAATCATTTTGGACTCCCTACATCACAGACTTTTTACCATATCTTATTAAAATTCAGGCTATCATATTTCTGCCTTAAAGCAAATCAGCTAAAAGAACAAAGAATATTCTCTGTTATCTCACAAATCTTTATTCATATTTTTTGCTTTCAACCCCATTTAGTTTACATCTCTCTCTCTCTTTTCCTTCTGTCTCTCTTCTTGCTTTTTCTCGCTTTCTCTCTTTCCTCTCGCTTTCTCTCTTTCTTCTCTTTCTTTTTCTCTGCCGAATCACTTTTCTCGGAATGCTAAACTTACATTCTCATCCCTGCCAATACCCAGTAAATCTGGGAGGATTAAAATTTCTGGTCTTACTACATGGCACACAATTAGTAAATTCAGACAAACTCATCAGCTTCCTTGCTTGGATTTTCTGAAAGTGTGAAACTTTGGGCAAAATTCTGGGCCAGCTCTAGCAATCCAGACTCACTGGATTCAGCTTTGCAAACTCTTTTACGGAAATGTGAGGTGGTGCCCCACGTTTTGAAGGAGACCTTGCACTGAGTCACAAACAGCACTAGCTTTTAGCCTTTGATCTCCAATCTGACAATCTGTGCCAAGTATTTGAAATTAATACAAGGATGCTGGGGAGGGACTCTTCATTAGGGACTGTAGTGGTAGGACAAGGGGTAATGGCTTTAAACTTAAACAGGGGAACTTTAGGTTAGATATAAGGAAGAAGTTCTTCACAGTGAGGGTGGTGAGGCACTGGAATAGGTTGCCCAAGGAAGTTGTGAATGCTCCAACCCTGGAGGTGTTCAAGGCCAGGCTGGACAGAGCCTTGGGTGACATAGTTTAGTGTGTGGTGTCCCTGCCCATGGCAGGGGGGTTGGAACTAGATGATCTTAAGGTCCTTTCCAACCCTAACTATTCTATGATTCTATGATTCAGTTACAAGATATTTGGGAAGTGGCTTTCAGAATATCACACAGGGATTGTACTGCCTTTTCCTATATATCACCAGGAATACTGAAGGTTCTGCTATTTAACAGCTATCTTCAGCTTAAGTCTTTAAAATACTGTTTATGACCAGCCATTGCCACTGTAATTTTTCTAGAGAACTGGCAGACAGGCTAAAACATGCACAGAATTGCCTTCAGAGCACTATCTTACTAGAAAACCTATTTCCTTGTGCTTAGACAATGTGATCTAATGGATTTCTGAAACACGGTCCTTTCCGTGATCATCCTCTGATGAAGAAAAACTAGACAGCAATTCCTGGACTCCACAGCAGCTGTATTTTGAGTCTTGTGTTATAATAACTTCCAACCTCACTGTAAGTTAAGTGGGTTTAAAAAGAGCAGTGTTGTTATTATGTTCAAGAATAATATGTTCTCCTTTAATGCTGATATAATATTAGCTAGCTGTTTTTGAGAACAGA
>NW_009915929.1:172661-192522 GCF_000696875.1 Nestor notabilis | reverse complement strand
GTCTTCTGTCCATCAGCCTTCAGGTATGAAGTTGCTTTGGTTGTAGCCATCCCACTGACATCCACTTTGTGGGTGAAAGCTGCTATGTGGAGGAGAGCACTGAGAATAATGGTTCTCCATGTGCAGCTAGGGTGCTCCTCAAGGATGCATGCCTCCCTTGTATCATTAATGGCTCAGCTGTGGGTGTTTAGTCTGGAGAAGAGAAGGCTCAGTGGGACCTTATCGCTCTTTACTGAAAGGAGTGGGGGTTGTTTTTTTTCTCCCAAGTAACAAGAGATAGGACAAGAGGTAACGGCCTCAAGCTGCTGCACCAGGGGAGTTTTGGACTGGATATTAGCAAAAATTCCTTCACAGAGAGGGTGATCAGGTATTGGAACAGGCTGCCTAGGGAAGTGGTGGAATCACTGTCCCTGGAAGTGCTAAAAAACCATGTAGATGAGGCCCTTAGTGACATGGTTTAGTGGTGGTCTTGGCAGTCCTGGGGTAATGGTTGAACTTGATGATTTTAAAGGTCTTTAGCAACTTAATTGATTCTTATGATCTTGGTTGTGATCTCTTGTAATTTCTGTGAGGTTGAAATTCCAATGCATGCTACTCTGAAGCCCCATGCGGTTGTTCTCTTACCAGACTCTTCTGCTCTGTCACCATTATATTACTTTCCTAGGTATACTATGTTGTCTCCAAAAGCTATTCCCTTGTCAGTTCCCAGCACTCTGTAGTTGTTGAAGATATTCATCTTATTTTAGATGTAAAGCAAAAGAACTCAAAGTAGTTTGCTCCAAATCATGCAGTGTGGAAAAGGACGGCTATGCTGTTCCTGGTGTACCTGGCCTGCAGAACACCTTTGGAGTTCAAGTAGTTATATTTCTGATCTCTTCTGCTTTCCCAGTCCTGGGAAACTGTATGTCCCAACTCCACATCAGCTTGCTTACTTGATTTATTTTCTGTTAACAGTAGCTTTTCTTTCAGCGATCTCCAGCAAGCTGTTCTTCAAGACCAAAGTTTGTATGCCTTCATCAATGGATGGTCAGTTCTGTTTTTTGCAAGGGGACTGCTATTGGTTTCTTTTTCTTCCAAGCATGTTTGTTCTCCTGGGCTTGATAGTGTTGTTTCCTTCCTGTCTGCCAGCTGCTGAAATCTGCTGAAAGGCAGAGATGGACAAGGCCAGTGTGTTTCTCCTTAAACTGCAGAATGTCAGGAGCATCTTTGAGGATTTGGAGAGCGTTTTCTTGTAATATCTGTTTGTCTGTAGCCTTTGCTGTACTCACTGGAAGTGAACTTTTCTTAGCTAGAAATGTATTTAACCTTCTTACCTTGTATGTAGACAGTCTGATTGTTTTCCAAACCTTAACATTTTAAACTCTATGGCTACAAAGATTATTAATTTTGTCTGAATGCTTCCAACTGATGAACCTAATTCTCTAAATTCTTACAGCCCAAGATCTAGACTACTCTAGCTCTCATCTCCCAAAACATCAACCTACAATTGATTGAAACGATTGTGAATGCTGTGAAACCACATGCTTACCTTTGTGATCACTTCCCAGGAAGTCTGGTGAATTAACTTGATGCCAGCTTGATGCTTTGGTATGCTTCCTTGTGTGATCTTCGTTGACCAAAACTATTTTCCTACCAGTTCAATTGTCAACCTGCTCCATTGGTTTGACCTATGATCCCTTGTATGTAGCAGATGGTCTGCGTGGGTGCTTTCTGAGATAGCAGTTGGCTTTGACTCCTCAACAGTTCCCAGCATTTGGTTTTAGTCCCCATGTATTGCTAGCCAGCCTGGCCCAACATTGTTGTTGCAGTGGCTTGGGGTTAAAAGAATATTTAGGAAATGCATTTTATTACCAGGGTAGCAGCATTTCCACTTGACTTCTTAGGAGGAAAGTTAAGCCTGCTGGTTTTCTGCTTGAAACTGCCTGAATGGAAAATCACTGGCTGTTTTGTTGCTACCATCTATGCTCTCCTTTACTAACTGCTCTGTCTAAAAAATGTTCTGGTCATTGAATGCGGTCAAGCAGCCATTGCTGTAACTCATGCATGATGCCAATAACTTATGTCAGTGAAATCAATGATGAGAGTTTCAAAGAAGCTTTAAATAAAATATAACAAATTTAAGTGCCAACGCGCTGTCTCTGTGAGTTTGCTATTAACAGATTATAAATGGTTTGCATCATGTTGAAAAGCCCAATGCCTTCAGTTAGTGGTATCAAAGGCTTGTTTAAAGCAATTCCTGGAGGATTGCCGCCCTCTCCCCGCAGCTTTCTGTTTCATGATGGATAAAAACAAAACTCTTTACAACAAAGAAAGGAAACCCAGGTTTTCAACTACCCTCTGACTGGCCTCCAGATCTGGCAGCTGCTTTTGGATGTCTAATTGCTTGTCCTGCAAAAGTTGACATGCACCTACTTTGAGAAGGTTCTTTGAGTACCCACTTTGTACATGCATTCTATCTGATTTACAGAAATGAAATGATAGTGCTGGAAAAAACTCAGAGTAGAGCTTACATTTTTCTTTTAATTTTTTTATTTATTAAAGTTTTCTGGTTTTATGAATTCATCGATAAGTATTAGATGCAGAGAAAAAGTGCAAAATAATGGATAAGATACTGGCCTGGGAGAAAAAGCCCTTCCATTGAGTCTTGATTTTTGGCTACACAAATCACTTTCTCTCTTTTTCTTCCTTCCCCTTTCCTTGCTTTGTCTCTGGACTCTAAGGCTTGTGGGCAAGTGTAGTCCATCAATGTGTCTATACAGATTTTAGCACAATAAGGCCTTGATTTCAACTGAGGCCTCTAGGAATTACACCTAGTAAGTATACTGGCAAATCTCTTTTCTTCCTTTTCAAGTTTCTTACTAGCACTTCTCCATTTGAAATTCATGGCAAGCTCCCTTGTTTACAGCAATCTAATGGGACCATAATTGGGTCCCCAAGATAACATTACAGATATAAGCCAGTTGTTCCTTAGACAAAATTCTATGGAGAATGTATTTTCTGACAAACATGCTTTTTATAAAAGGGTTTGTTGTTTTGTGTTTATTGGTGTTCCATCTGCTCTAGAGAATACATTTGAGAAAAACTAGCTCCAGCATGGCATATAATGTTTCATTAGCAGGCATAACCTTGTTTATTTGCTTTTTTAAATTGTATTTAGGAAAGGAAATCAGTTTGCACCATTGACATGCTGCCAGGTTCCTGTTTATAAATGTCGCAATAGGCAACTTGGAAGAAATGAAAAAGTCATTTTATGGCTTTTGCATAAAGTATGACAGAACTGGGTAGAGCCAGCAGCTGGTTGCGCTCCCCCTGTTTTGCAGCCTTCCAATTAGCAGGACGTAGTGTGGCGTTAGCAGTGCAGAACACACCGAGTCACCCCAACTGGGTTATGCACACTTAGTGCTACTGACATTTAATAGAATCACAGAATGATATTAAATTCTATTTGAACAGAAGAGGCTCTTTGTGCTATGTTTCTTGAACGGCTATCTTGGGCAAGTCATTGTGTATGAAACAAGCAACCCTGAGGAAAATGGGAGATATCTATAGGAAACTTCAAGACATAAGCACAAGCATGCAATCTGATGTCATCTTTTCCCATAGAAAAGCTATTTCCTTTCAAACTCTGGTGAGACCAGTCTCACAAAATTTTATTTTCCTTTAAAATACATTCAGTGCATTTCCTTTATATCACTTTTTTCCTTTTCCCTAGTAAATGGTTTATCGTGGGTACATCTGATACCATATAACTTACTGTGTATTTAAAGAAGGCTTCATATGTCAAAAGTGTAGTCTGGACAGACATGCTGAAAAGGGCATAAGGAGGGTAGAGGGGGAAGAGGGGAGGGAATTGTCAAAGACAAGGGTCATCTTTCAGTATTCATTTCTACTGGTAATTAGAGGGCACCACTGAATATCTGTAATTAGATCATGTCACAAAAATTAAGATAAAAGACCAAAACTTCAAAATCTCCTGCATTTCATCCATAATATCAGAGGATTTGGAGCATTTCCTTACACCGGCAGCCAAAGTGAAGGACAGGCAGGGAGGCTTAACTTGCCCCTGGAAGAGGTTCATGTGCAGTTTCCCCAGAAGATGGGAGGAAGAGACCAAAGGAGGTGACTGCACAGTCTGGGTACTCAAGGGGCAGAGGCCAGGTGGAGGCATGTCAAAGTGCCTGTATTGTGGAGATTTTGTGCAGGGCTTCACCCTTCAGGCAGTGGCCTTAAGAGGATTAGTAGGGCTTAAATGGGCTCTTGGGACTTTGAGTTATAGTGGTGACTGCTGCAGCCTTGAGATGGCTTATACGTGGCTTAGCACTTCATACGTCTGTCCTATGTCTTGTGCCATGCTTCTTAGCAGCAGTGTGTTGTTTGCTGGAGATTAATGGACTTGAGGTTTCATTTGCATCAGTCAGCGTATCTCAGACAGTCTTTCTGATAACATGGTAACAGCTATTGACAGAAAACAGGATAAAAAGATTTATGAGGTGTTTTCTTTTTTTTTTGGTGCCTCTTCAGGAGCAGCCAGCATGTCTACATTTAAGAATAATTGATCCTAACTGAAAACGAAAGGAAGTTTCCCTGCATGTTCCAGCATAGATATTTAGGATCTAATTTTGCAAAGCTCCTGCCAGCCCCACTACACTAGTCTGATCTGTTAATTAACAGTAATTTTTTTCACTAGGGCTCCAGAAGACTGAAAACATTTAAATAAAAGGACCTGGGCTACTGAAGTCTGTAGATACCTTTAGAAATGTTATCTTTTTGTCAAGAAATTCAGAAATTCTGGACAGGGTGCTCTGAAACAGTATTTGGGTGGCGGTTAAACTCTGGTCTGTGAACTGCTGGTGGTCGCAAAGCTGTGGTAAGTCATCTGCAGCTGGTCTGTGGAACCATCTTGCCTTAATTACACAATTTATGATAAGAGCACAGAGTGCTCTGTGAGAAATTCAGAGGGTTGACAGAGGTCTGTGATCCAAAAAATTGGAAACCAGTGGTCGAGACTGATAAGTACAGATTCAAAGCTTTATGATTTCGGTGAGAGCAATGTTTCCCTTCTTCCCCCATCTGTCTATCATTACTTGCCATTTTTGAGTAAGGAGTTTAATGTTTTTTTACGTTTCTACCCCTAAGGAGATCAGGTTGATAACATTTGATTGAGTAGTGGTGCCCAGGGTTCAAGAAGTCAGATGTACCACTTCTGGCCTTTGAGTCTCCAGCACTGTGTGCATAGCCAGCTGTGTCCAGTTCAGCAGTAGATGTTAGATGGGCCTTTGGGGCCAGGAAGAGTCCTTCTGCATTCTGGGATATATCATGCTTGATGGTATTTATTTTTTTTTTTTTAAAGTGCCTTTTTTATCAGGTAGCTGTAAAATGAGTATTTGCCTTTCTTTGAAACATTTTGAGGGATAGATCCTTTGGCATCAGTTCTGTATTTTTGTGTCAGCCTTATAAGTGACTTCATGCCTCTCGCTGAGTAAGGGAGTTAAATGAATTTTAGCAGTCTGCAATAAGATCTTTCTAGTGCTTTGTCCCTATATTTAATGTTACTACACAGCATTTTCCAGCAATTCTTTTCTGTGTCCTTTTATCTGCTTTAGTGCTTTTTCTCATTCAAGCTATACAGATGTTACAGTTTTAAAAAAGTATTGCATTTCAGTCTCCTCCAAGTTTACACTCTCCCATCTCTCACATAATAGAACTTTTCCTTTTCCTTTTGTTTTTGTTTTGTTTTGGTTTGGTTTTTTTCCAATTTAAGTCTTTGTAATAGGATTTCTTTTTCCTGTAATCCTTCAACCATATTAGTTCATTTTTTATCTCAATTTTCTTCCCTAGTTCCTTTGCTATGTTTGCTCGCCTTGCGTGGACAGCAAGCCTAGTTCTGTGCTAATGGCAGTTTAGATGTTGCATGCTACTAACAGGTGAAGCAGTTGTGATGGGCTGTTGTGAGTGTGTTTTCCTTGCACTTCAATCTGAATAACGAGATAATAAATGAGTTGGTGTTGTTTTTTGGGAGATTTGTAACTTTATTTTTGTGATGATCGGTTTTTTTCTGTTGGGAGAGAACCCATAGAGGCTCAGTAATTTTGATGGAGATTGTGTATGATTAAAATAATTGTGAAGCCTGCCATTATTTGCCACATTTAGCCTGTAATTTTCTTTACAACAATGTCTTCCAAGTTTTTAAGCCAACAGGTTCTTTGGTTGTGTAAGCAGCATGTGCAGTGGGTGAGTGTGCCACTGGTAGCTTCTATGCATGCATGCACTACACATATCTTGAAGTTATGGTCTCCATAATCAGGCAAGATGATACTGTACACTGCCATTTAAATGTGTACGTTGGTTGTCCTGAATGCTGTATGTTTGTAGAGCCTTCTAGAAGACTTTAGGTTTGAAATACATGTTTTCTTTCTCCATGCATTATAAAATGTCTGAAAGTGGGGCAGCTTAGAATATTTATCCATGTTAAAATATATTAATTGAGAGGCCTAGCTGTAGAAATTCTAAAATATTGCTATGCATTTGATTTCTATCCTTTTTTTTTTTTTTAAATTTGATGCCTATTAAATTATTTGAAAAATACTTAAAGCTGCTGTTTGGGAAAATACAGTTAAATGATTATTTGCAGAAAATAGAAAAAAGGCAAGAAAGTGCTTTTGTCTTTGTTTAGGTGAATTGGATTTTCATTTTTCATGGCAAATGCCTTCTTACTTTAGAATTTATATAATAATCTGCAAACTATATTTATGTACAGTTGGATATAGGTGTCAGGTCTAGTGACCTAAAAGCTCTCTCAGAACAATCCTGAATGAATCTTCAGTTTGTACAAAACCAGTATCTGCAATTTTCATTAAACCTCACAGTTAAGAAGGAATAGTAGGAAAAAATATAAGCTGGCTTTGGTTAAGAAACCTGCTATTATAGTCTAAAACCACAAACTCTGTTTGGAACTCAGGAGATTACAATGGATTGGAAAGGAAGGATCCATCTTCTTCATCCTTTGCCTTCAGTAGATGAAGATAGGTGATAAAGGTGGTGCTCTGTGACATGGATGGGTGTTTCTCTGGAAGAACCAAGGTTTAGTGGAAATGGTGACTGCCTGGAGTCACGGGCTGTATTTCGCCTTGTCTGTGGAGCCGTCATTTCTCTGGTTGCCAACAGGGTGTGTGTTCTTGTGATGTGTAATCCTCTCCACCAGAACATGGAAGCATGACTTCAAGAAGTTTTTAGCTTTTAGAAAAAAAAGCATGTTGCCTATCCAAAGTTAAATGGTTGCATGTGGGAGAAAAATGCTCAAATGTTTTCTTGAAGCTAAAATGAGGGATACAGTGTAACTGGGGAGAAGTCAAGCTGATGATGATCTATTCCCTTTCCTCTTGCAGCTGGAAAGGTTGAGAATGAGCATGTTGATTTTAAAGTGGTTTGTGGATATGACTTGTTGTTTTTTGTTTTATTTATTTGAATGTTAAATACTGCTGGAGAGTACAGTATGAGCACATGGGCAAGGCAAGCATTTCTATAAAAGCTCTTCAGTGCTATAATCCTCCTTTCTGCTTCAGTGGGAGTGACTGGGAACTTTGAGGATGAAATTTAATCCTAGAGGAAATAAATTCCTCTGACTTTATTGGATCTTAATTAAGATCCATTAAATGAATCTTAAGGACAGACGATGTTTTTCATGTCTCTACAGCTCCTGGTATGCAGGTGGCTCGTTCCCTGTGTGAACATTTAGGTTCAGTTTAATAAAATGAATAATAATAAGCTCATATGCTTTCTTCTATTGCTGAAGGACAGCTGGGAAGATCTCTGAGAAAACTGTGTGTCATACTCTTGGAGTATGCATGGGTCTTGGAGTGCTAAAAGCAGGAGAGCTCTACCCACATCATCACTCCTGCTGACAACTTCTCTGAGTTGAGGTGCTGGGAGCTCCCCATCTAGTTTCAGTTAATCATTGGCTCAGGAGCTGGAAGAGAATGAAAAGGCAAGTCAAACTGGGATGTTCCTCTTGAATCCCTGATGGAAGAGTATGCAGAACTCCTTAAAAGTAGAGGTGGAAGCAGCCTAGCCAACTAACAATTCAACGATAAATTTAGCCGATGTTGCCCAATTTGTTCTGCTCCTATAAGGGCCCAAAGTAGAGTCTGCAAGGAGGTCATTAATATCCTATCCAGATCCATTCAGAATCAGGTGCAGAGCTCAACATGACAAGGCTGGTTTTGGACTTCTGGAGACGATCTGCATGACGCATGCAGTGGGCCTAGTCTTGCTGTGCTGGTGATATAGAGTCACTCTGCATGTCATGATGCATATAACTAGATCAGATAGGCTCAGTGTCAGATCCGTTGCGCGTTACCTTTCTGCCATGTTTCAAAGCATATGCATTGCCATTTAAGTATGAACTTGCTTGAACTTCTCTGTAAATTCACAAGCATCTCACCAATTTAAATTATTCACAGATTGCCAAATCCCTTTCTTGTGAATGTGAGAGTCATGCTGAGTTTGACATTTTGTTGGGAAATCATAGGCTTTTTCTTGGCAGTGTAGTATAAAGTTATAGTTCTTGCCCAACAACAGTGCTTGCATTACTGAGAAGAATGGACACGTGGGTGCATTGACAGGTTTTCATTCTGGTTTTGCTTTCCATGGATCATATATTCAGCCTACTTTCTGAAAAGATAGCTTATTGGAAATTGTTAAAACTCTGAAACACCATTACAAGTTTATGCATGTAAGCTAACAATTACAATGTCTTCTATGCAAGCACAATAGCATCATAATTTATGCCATTTGTACCTTGCAGAGGGCTGGAGTTATAGGGGAAAGAGAGAGAGAAAGAGAATAAAATTAAAATACTGAATCTAGGAGCACAGGAACCTGTTATTAAATCTTTAAGTTCTACATTGCATGGTACAACAAAATCCAGTCAAAATCTGGACAACTGCTGGGGTAACACTAGTCTAAAGCTCATGATGGATTTATACCGTGTTCCTTCCCAGGCGTTGTGGCCTCATTGCACCATTCACTTTTCCTTAGAGATCATACGATATAGCAGAGCAGTGTTCTGTAGCTCTTGGAAATCTGTGGTCTGGAGTCTGTAATCTAGAGACATTTATGAAAATCTATGAGAAATAAGTGAATACTGAACCTGATTCATACTATGTGAATTATTTCCTCAAAGAGGAACTCGGAGCTGAGTCTTCATACTGGTTCTAACCATGCGGCTGTAGGTAGACTCATGCTGCTGTAGGCAGTACCTCTGCCTCTTTATACGTTTATGAAGACTGGAACAACTCTTCTAAAAGAAACAGAGAGATTCCTGTTTCCACACTAGCCTGGGAAATCACCTGAAATATGTAAGACTTGGGAGACTGGGGGGTGACAGCCAAGGCTTTCAGTGTAGGTCCTCTAATTATTGGCTCTTTTTCCATGAGGAATGTCCTCTAAAGGGTTTATTCTTGTTTTGGTTCAGAATGCAATCTTTTTTTTAGGTCTGGGATTTGGTATGTTGTCTGTTTCTCCTGTCCTCCACATTTGATCAGAGCTCTGAGATTTCTTTCTCACCATCTTTATTTATCTTTATTTTATGGGTTTTATGTGTTTCCTACATATATTGGCTCATAAATTGGAATACTGAATGAAATTTAACTTTGGTTTTCAATCCTGAGTATTGCAGTGGGTATCAGTCATGCTTTGCATGAGTCTTGGTGGCAGAATGTGTGTGTAAAGGTGTGTTCGTTTCCTTTTCCTCAGCGTAGCATGAGGTGATGATGTAAAGTTTCTTTTCCTCTTACTGCTAACAATCCACACATTGATGCCTGATAGGAAAAATAATGCACTTGAGGTTACCATATTTTTGTATGTATACACTGTTGGTTATATCTGGCTTGAGAGTTTTGTTTGTTTTTAAATACGGGCCAAGTCAAACCCTGTGGTTTAGCAACAGCATGTATTGTGTGTGCAGGCATAAAAGGAGAGTTTTACTTGACAGTTCCTTCCTTAGTAGTATCCTCGTCTCCATTGGCTTGTTCACTCTGTACTTACAAGTTATCTGTAAACTTTTTTTAAGAACTTTTAAGAGCTCCAAGTTACCTGAAGCAAATGTTATATATGTGCAAATACAGTACTTTTATTCTAGGCCTCTGGGATGCTATTGCTCTGCAAAATATATGGAGGCTAATAGAAGTGGCTCTTTCATGATGTACCATGTACTGTTTGTTACTTTGGGACTATAAAACTTGATTTGCTTGTCAGTCTAAGCAGACCTAGTACACAGTAAACAACCCATGTAGTAAATCAAGGTGCCCTGCACTCACCACAGAAGTAATTTTCCAACAAAATATATATCTTATTCAGTTGGGAGAATATGTGCTAAATATCCCCTCTATAAATCACGAGTCTGAATCACAGAAGAGTGATTAGTCAACTTGTGGGTATTTTTCCATTTATATTGCCCTGTGAAAATAAACAGTTATTTTTCATTTTTTTTTTTAAATCGTTGTTGGTTACAAGTTCTGTTGAGCTGGTAACTTCCTATTGTTGATACTTTCAGATTTCTAATAGTACTCCTATAGAACAGAAAACCAAGATAAGACATTTACTCCATTTTCATTTTCCTCCACCATGTCCCATTTTGTCTGGCTTTTATTTTTTTTCCACAGAATATCTCCATGCATAACACAGTTGGAGGAGCAATGGCAGGACCTGGATCTCACCAGCTGACAAATACAAGGATGCCAAACCATGACACCAGTGTTGTGATTCAACAAGCCATGCCATCTCCACAGTCCAGTTCAGTCATTACACAAGCACCTTCCACAAATCGACAGATTGGGTGAGTCCATTTCCATGTTCTCATTTCTCCAGTTCTCTGGCTCCAGCAGCTGCGTGGATATTCCTCTTGTGGTTCTTAAGGTTCAGTTGCATGCAGACCAGATGTTGTTCTTATGGTTCTTGAGGAGTTTGCACTTGATCCTGCCAGCATGCTACAAAGACCCTTGCAATGTGTTGTAGACTGTGTAGGAATGGCCAGGTTACTACATCTACTCTGGACCTGGCACTTTGTTTCATAAAGGGCAGAGTGCTTTATTTGTTGGGAAGTCCTGCTTTCTCTATCCACATTTTTGTTTTTATCTGCTTACGTTCAAAGTTCATGTTGTTTTGATGACTGCTCTGGAAAGAAAGATGGAGTATTTCTGAAGCTAATCCTTTCACTTCCTTCAATGGAAATTCTGGGTGCTCAGTGGGATTGGGCTATTTCCTGCATACTCTGTTTAACTAAGTAATGCTGGAAGACAAAATAAAAAGACCATAAAGATAAATGGATTTTGTCACAGAGACCTCTGTAAACAGTTGCTCAATTTGTGATGGTGAATCCATATTTATTCCCATAAATTGACATCATGGATGCTTATTGTATTGGCTTGAATGGCAGCTGTGTGCTCCTGTTTGGAGAGCTGTGTGAACAAAAACATCCATGTTTTGTACACATGGTTACTCCCAGCAAACATGAGGTACTCATAAGTCACAATAACTTGTTTGTAATTATACAGAAACTGCCCAGATGGTTTGAGGGTGTAGTTTTTCATCACACAACTCTGAATTTGGGGTGAGGGGTGGGGGGGAAGGTTATGCATGAAAACAAATGGATAAAAAGATATATCAGTAGACTAAGAAGGAAGCCACAGTCTAGATTCATTATCTGTCATTTGTAATTTGGTCACATCTATTACATGATAAGTGCAAAAGCAGTCTCTGTCCCCAGTCATTGTCTAAATAATTGATGAGCCTCTTCAGAGTAGAGCTCAAAAGTGAAATCCTGGCATTGAAAACTCGAAATCCAGTTATTCTTGAGTTTTCTTTCAAGATTCTTGGTGGCTGGGGGAGGATGTAGACCACAGGCTCTCCATCTCCCACTGCCATGGTGTCAGCGATGGCCTGTGAAACTGACTGCTCTGGAAGGGTTACCCAGTATGCACAGGACACTGATTCCATCCACTGCCTCATTTTGTGCTCCTGACAAAGCTCCTCTATTTTCCTTTTTCCTACTATTTTGGGATTTGGTTCTTAATATAGAAGTCTGATAGAATGGGTCAGGTAAATATATTTGATAGGTGTGCCTTTGTTACATATTGACAAAACACAGTGTTCACTGAGATTTCACGTGCAATACTCTTCTCCTGTGAATCCAAGAATGTTGTGTTATATATATCCCATTCTGCTTAAAGACAAGGGGCTGGGAGAAAGAGAGGGAGAAAGAAACAGTTTATTTTTCAGTTTTAGAAAGAAAACCAGCTAATGCCATTATTTGGGTTAAGGATGATTAAACTACTGTTCAAATTGTGACTTAATAGGTCTAGTGATAATTATGATCCTAATTAAAACAAAAAAAAAACCAAACCAAACAACTCTTAATAGTCAGCAGTGAGGTATTTTATATGGGTCTGTACTTGGCTTCCAAACAATTGTTTCTATATAATGAGAAAAAAACTGCATGTGGTTTTGCAAGACCCTGTCAGTCAGGTTTTAGGTTTGTGCTGGTTCAGGGCCATGGTGATTAGAATCTCCAAACTTGGAGGGGTTGAGGATAAAAAGGCCTATTTCCTAGTCAGTAGTGAGTGTCTCATTGGGGAAACTTTGTCATGACATATCTTAATTCTCCCTTGTGATTGAATCACACAAACATTTCCCAAGTCTGAGTCTAAAGCTGCTCTATTGGGAAGCAATTGTCAGCATTTTAGTCTCTGTGTGAGTTGGTGTGTGAATGAGACTTATGGTGTGACCTCCAGCATACTCTGTTCCCCATTCTTCCCTCTGCCTAGGAGCTTTTGTTTTTTGTTCATGGTGTGTCCTAGGAGATAATTGCTGCATTTTCAACTTCATCCTGTTGCCAGAGTGTTGAGCATCCTTGTTGTCTGTCATTTTTTCCTTCAGTCTTTTCCTTGTGGTGCCTGTGTTATTTATTCAAAGAACATATCTTGTCATTTCCATTTATCTTCATCTTATCCTTCTAAAAGTCCTAAGAATTATATCCAAGACTTATTCATGAGGAATACAGACTGGACAATGGTTTTGGTATTAGACAACTAAAGAAAAATCCAGATGGGTTCAGAAAGTGTTTTGAGTTCAGAAAAGTTTGGTGGTTTTGGTTTGGCCTCACAAAGTTGAGATGATTCAGCTTTTTAACCAAATTCTGAGGTGCTCAAATCAGTGGTTTTGGGTTGGATTCCCACCTTTTTTTAGAACATCTGAAGCTGCCCCAAAGGGTGGATGAGTCCTTACCATGGAGAATTGTGCCAGAGAATATGCCTTTTAATGAGAAATAAAACCAGCAGAGAGCAACTGGGTAATACTCTCATTGAGTTCTGTAAGAGCAGGATCAAGTCCTAAAGGTTATATAGAACCATCTTGTAGCAATATTCTGATTTTTATCACAACCACAAATATTTTAGTGTCAGACTATGGCCAAGCCACCTGCAAATGTTTGTGATGGCCTTACTCCAATAAAAACAGGGAACAGCAATGAAAAGTCCTCATTTAGACCCTGCTCGTAGGCTGTGCTCTAGTAACAGAGAATGGGACCCACCTGTGCCCGCACACAGCTCGTTTCATGGTGAGAAGTGGGTGAGTTCATAGCAGCTGACATTCCCAAGGGATGTAATTTTCCCCTACTTTCTTCTTTCCTTCTCTTTTTCCTCCATCTCCCTCCACCCCTCTCCCTCCCTCCATGCCCGTCTTTTTTCCTATGCTCTACTCTGGTTCTGGGGGCTTGCGTATGAAATGAGATATTGACACCAGGCATGGGAAAAGATGACAGAATGAGCGTTGTTGGGCAAGCCTTACTGGCACAGTGTATATACACACATTGTTTCAGCTATTAAGCTTCAGCTACTACTGAACAGGCACCCAGCCAGATTAATCAGAAAAAGGGAAGAGCATGAAGGTTAATAACTTAAAAAATGAGACAGGGTGCAGTCCCACTTCCTCCCACCATGTACCTTGGTTGAGAACAAACAGCAGTGTTATTATTACAGCAAACTGGCAGGTTGGTAAAAAGGTCTCAGATAGTATTTATGTGGTGAGGCAGTCTCTAAGCTCCTTGCCATCCCTCCTCCCTCCTCCTCAAGCCTTTAACATGTGGGAGGAATGCTGTAACTAGTAACTACTTGTGCTGATGAAAAATCAGTTGAGGAACACTTAGCGGTGAAGGGTGTCTTTGGCTGATTAATAGCACATCATTTGAAGATAAGATACATGGAGGAAAAACAGTAAGGCATATGGAGGAAGGGAAGAAAAAATGATATGACATACATTTGTCAAAGGTATAGAAAGGCAGATAAGCTGAATCAGGTTAAGATACGGGACTGTGAACTAGGCAGTACAATAGCAGTGCTTGTTGTCTTTTTTTTTTTTCCTAATAACTCTATTTTTTCAGTGGCCGAGTTCAGCAATGTATGTGAAAACTATGGTCAGACAAATTGATGACAGCACAGTACATTGGTTGCTTTATCTGGACTTGTCTTTTGCTAGGTAAGGTGTCTTTTTCAGACCAGCAAAGTGTGTAGGTGACTGCAGCCTAACAGCTCAGTGCTCCTGGAGAAAATAACCTGCTGCTGTTTTTCAAGCTAGCAGCAGACATAACTGCTAATTATTCCAGCTTGAAACTCACTGGTACAGCTCTGAAGCTGAAAGGGAACATGAGAGGGTTGAGGGTTGTTACACATGGGACTAACAGAGGTTCAGTGACATAATGAAGAGCAGCAGACTCATTGTGACTGGCCTTGGGGATTTGGAAAAAGAAAAATGCTCAGATGTAGTCTTAATCAGAGGCACCTGAGAGGGCTCCTCTGCGGCAAGCACAGGAGTTTTACCATAGCAGCAAGCTATCTGAGACTGTAGCTGCTGGTTCAGCTCTCAGAGTGTCCTGCTATCATCCTTTCTAGCTTGAAGAAACAGAAGAGACTCGTAAGAGATGTTCACAGGCAGAAACCTTTCCATAAAGCAGCTAGTTCTGGAAGGCACTTGGAATAGACTGGTAACTCTGAAGGGTCTTTGTACATTGCCAGATAAAATTTCTCTTTACGGTCCTAGTAAGTTGTAGGAGTGTATGGCATCAAAGAGGCCATGAAATGATGTGCTTTTATTTAATTCAAAGACCAGTTCCCTTTCCAGGAAACCTGCATAAAAGCCTCTGTTACAACTCATGTATTTGAACTGAAACACCACAGTATGTTGTGAGATGAGAAGAAATATGCAGTGGGAGATGAAGTATCAAATAACCTCTTGGTTACTACATAGGTCCATTCCATAGCCTTGGTTGTACAGGAGGTAAGAACATCATTGGAAGGGGAGGAAAATGGAGAGGTGGGAAGAAAGAGCATCTGACGGTGTCATTTTGTCCCAGTACTTTTTTCCCTGTCTTTGTACTCAAAGGTGGGCTTTATTCCCTGTTTAATGCTCCTGCTTCTTTTTCTTCTGTTTATGCTAAGACATGTTTTCTGTAGTCCCTTTTACCACACTGACCTCGGCCAACCTTAACATGGAATCCCATCAAGCCAAATGTGTGCAGCAGCCACAAGTCTCTAGGAAGCTCAGGTGAATTACTTAGGAAATTATTACAAGCGAGCCATTCACAGAAACAAGTTGTCTCATAGCTCATGGCTAGAAGGCAGGGTTATTAGGGAGTAAAGGAGTCTGATGGATCCTCTCAAGCCGTTTCATCCCTTTTAGGTAGCCAGTGCCTAGGTCTACATGCTGACCTGCAGATGGAACTGTGCTGCTCTGTGTGTGACGTTTGGAAACTCTGTCTGCTCCCCAGCCTCCCCTGTTGTTGTTTGCATCGGCATGTTCAGGAGCTGCTGACTCAATCTCTCCTGACACTGCTGAGTCAGGAAGAAGAAAGAGTGAACAGCACTGGTCTATGTGTCAGACATAGCACAAAGGGGTGATTGTTCCTGACATCTTTCTTCTATCTCAAACCATACACTCCCATGCCTTTCCAGAAACTCTTTCTTGCTGTAAGGTCTAGGGAGGGGTTGGAAAGTACTGACATATATCAAGATGACTTTCAAGGGACTGAAAGGAGGATCATTAGCCAGGTAATAAATAGCCTGTCAGCCAGGAATGGAGAAAGTTCAGTGTGTTTCTTATCTGACTTGAAGTAAACTGTTATCCCAAAGTTATGTGCTTGTTATACGTAGTGGTTAAATTTATTAATGAACACAGTATTTTGTGCCTCATACTTTCTACTTGACAAAAGTCCTAAGCTTATTAGAAATGTTGCTTGTTCGCACCAAGAACAGAAGATAAAAAAAGGTGTCAAGGATATTGTGAGACTTGCTGGCCACTACTCTTATTAGGATCGTTATCTTTTGTTATGAAGAGAAACCAGCCTCCTCCCTCTCCTGATGGTATTTCACATAGGCAGCAAAACCACACAAGCCAATTCTTATGTAAGTGTTTTCTAAGAAATGGATCATGACATTTCCATTCTGGAAAGCTTATCCTGCCCAAAAACTATAAGAAAGCAAGGTCAGAATAGTGTTTTGCAACCATAACTGTACCAGAACAGAAATATTGAGCCTTCATAGGCATAGGCTGGCTCTCACATCAGTCATAAATGTGGCTTAAATATGATATACAGAACTTGGAGAATACAGCATTGATTGCTTAATTTTAGTGGTTGGTATCTCTTACGTACCTGACGTATCTATATATATATAAAATACACACTGTATAAATCTTCTTTAAAGGTGTCATCAAAATCTGTAGTCAGAGCTTCTGATTTATATGACTCTCTGAACTAACAGATGTAAAATAATTTTTGAATGGAAGAGGATCTCAGAGTTGCAGTGGGTTTGATGTGACTGAGCTTTCCTAGTCCAGAAATGATCATTAGAGCTCTGCATGCCTGAATTGCATAGCTCTGCTCTTCATCACAGGTTTGCACTTAACATGCTCTGATGCATGATTCCAGTATGTGTTTTATCCAAGTGTCAGCCTGTTTGACAGGTAACTAAGCCACAGTACAACACTAACTCAAACAATATAGGCTTTGTTTGGTAGAAGGCTTTTTGAAAAGATATTTATTTTCTTTTTATTTAAGAGAGTAATTTGGAGGTTACAGGGAAATAGCAAAGGTTGGGATGCTGCCCCACACCATGTCAGTTAAGAGAAGAGCTTAAATGTTTTCTGGGGGTGGCACAATGGTTGTAATGAGTGAGTAAAAAGTGAAGAGCATTATGTGCAAAGTGCAATAATGTTCATGTGCAAAAGAAACTCTGATAAAATTGTATTTGTTTCAATAAGAGAATTGTCATTGATGTGCCAGTTGGCATTGTCTGAAAACCAATGACAGTATTCCAGAGAAAAATAGCCTGAGGGAAAATGCATAAACTACAGACTATGTGTAAACTGTATGGATCCTATTTTACCACCTATAAAAGTAGGCCTCCCCATTAGTTGACAAGTTGGGGTTTAGAAATCAGTGGTACAGTATGGTCCCGTGTAAGTCAGATATATGGTTTTATTTATATGAGCTGGCAGGCCAAATATGCATTTGAAAAAAAAAAAAAAAAACAGTCCCAACATCAAAACACAAAATAATACAATTTAAATTAAAAGTATAGATAAATCTAAGATGACACCACCACCAAAAGGACTTCTTCTAAAAAAATGAAATGATGTTTGATTTAGAAGGAAAAAATAATTCAAATGTATCTGTCATTTTGAAGATCTTCTAGCAAAGTTTCACATGGTAAATCATAATTTAGAATTCTAGTAGTAATGTTTAGTAAAAAATTTCTGAGGTGAACAAGGAACTGGTGGCTAGACAAAACATGCAGGTAGATTGAGATGTGTTCATTTTGATGAGTGCTGGAAGGAACACATTAGAAAGTGTATTTTAGAAACATATGCTGCTATGAGCATCTGTATTCTGCCAACAGAGATGTTTATTCTGAGCTCACATGAATGAAGTGGAATTTTGCCAGTAAAAGAAGGGGTTGTGTTACTCCACTTGTAGGATCCAGGTCCTAATTGGTTTATGAAATGAAGGGGGCAATCTCTGAGCTATTACCAGCTTCCTCTGCTGCAAGTGTAGTGAATCGCAGCTGTTCTGATAGGGTCCATAAAAACTTGGAGGGGTAATAAAATGTTTTCACTGGACAATTCTCCAACTGAGTGAAATCCAAATCCCTAGCTTATTTGACAGTCATTAGAGGATTGTATATTCTTCCTGGGCAATTCTGGTTTACATTATGTTACTTTTAACCATAGCATCCAGGCTGACCAGTGCTGTAAAGGTAGGGGTTCAAAGTGACATTCGTATTCCTTTTTTAAGCGTACAAATTGAAATACAATGTGTAGATGTCAAACATCTGATATAAGAAAGAAGTTGTGCCTGTTGTTCATTTTCTACCTTTTCTTGCTTGTGTTTTCATACTTTCCTTCCCCCCCATCTCTTGGTCTTTTTTTTTTTTGTGAGATAAAAAAAAGGGCATGGTTATCATCAAATGACCCTAGGCAGAAATTCCGGTGCTTCTAGTCCCATGATTTCTGTAATGAAAATAGTAGCTTTTGGTCTTTGTAAGTTTTCTTCAGGGAACTTAAAACTTTCTAGATCTGGTTAAAAGTCAGATATGTTAATCCTGACTAAATTTTTTTAAATCCTCCCCCTCTCCCCCCATCTGTGATTTCTCAGGCAAAGACAGGATAACCCCACCTTTCAAAGCAAGATGACCTAAAAGGAATACAAATAGAACATAATAAGAAGTGTCTTAAAGAATAATGAGTTGGGTTATTGGGTTTCCAGGTTAGTTTAATTTCAGCTGCTTGGGTTCGAAGCTTACACTGCTGTGAGCATCCACTTTCAGACTGTAGCTGGGTATTTATACAACATATCATCAAAGCTTCTCCATTTAAATTAGTCCTTGTATGCTAGATGTTGCTTGTCATATCTTAGATAGGCTGCTGCCTTTGGTGTCTAGAAAGTGACGATGCCACTCCACTTCAGGTGTAAGGTGCTGGGGGGCCCTCTGGTCCTTTAAGCATTGTGGAAGTAAGACCTAGCTACAGTTGAATATCTGTCATCTTGCCACATGTCCCTGGCTTGTAACATGCAGTAAAGTTGTCCCACAAATTGTATAGGAAGAGGTTTGTGAGGTGCACAGATCTGAATGGTGATGCTCTCCTGGAGCACCTGGGCAAAGCTGCCTGAAGAAAGCTTTCCTGATATGCTCATGGGTAAAGCTTGTGTTCTCAGCAAGTGTTTCGTGCTGTTACTAGAAACTGTCCCGGGAGAGATGAACTGCTGACTTAATGTGCCTGAAGGAATCTCTCTTTGAATATGCTGGACTTCATTAATTCACTGTCACTGCAAGTTGTTGATGTAACTTTTTGGGGCAGCACGAGTAAGTGAGCATTATGAAAATGGGCAAAAGGCAGCAGCAGTTTAAAAATATTCAGTCAAATAAGAAGGTTTGTTAAACTCAACAGGCTGTTACGGATGGCTGATCCTGGTTGAAATACTGCTACAACATTTGAAGACATGAACTGGAACTGGTAAACAAAGGAGACCAAATTTGAACCAATTTCTTACCATTTCTCTCAATTTGTGCTTATCTCAAGAGGTTTTGTCTGAGGTTGCATGGCACACGTATTAAACGAAGTCCATATTGAAAATATGTGCTCAGTAGGTTATACCGGAGGTGGTTAATGCATACACCGAATGGAAGAGTTGCGTATAAAACTTTACGTCTTTACAGTTGTTTTCCTTTTTAGTCAGTTTTAATTTCTTCTTGCTCTGCAGTCCATTCCAGGCCCACAGAAGAAAGAGACCTAGAGTGTCTTTGAATTGCTTCTG
>NW_009915929.1:145584-172630 GCF_000696875.1 Nestor notabilis | reverse complement strand
AATAAAATAGGAAGCAGAATAATATTTCTACTGTGAAGTAGCAAAGAAAGCTGCACGAAAGCAGTCAGTGAGTGCCATACTACATGGATGTGGAGAAAGATATGGATTCTGGGCTCCACAACAGGGAAGAAAATCCATACTTGCTTCCAAATTTTCCCCTGGCCTCTATGTAGTTCTATTGTTCCAATAAGAAATTTGTGACTCAGAGGATTTATTCAAATTCTATATAAAACATAATAGGCAAAGTTCATTCCAGAAGCCATCAAGTGGAACTATATTTCTCTGTGGGGAAAGCTGGGGTCCCTTCCAGTCTGGTCTTTTTCTGTACACAGCCTACTAGCATGGAGCCTTTTGTTGCATGTTAACTCAACATCAAGGGTTGTGGGGCCCTAAATAAAGCAAACACTAGAAACAATATTGGACCCAAGCAGAACCCATAAATGCAGAGGGAAGCAAAACCCTCATATATAAAAGAAAGCAGAGGTTGAGAACAAAAGCAAGAAAACACATTTCAAACCTTAAGGGAAAATATTAATTTTTTTTCTTTTTTGGAGGGAATGTCCTTGGAAATGTTCAATTTTCCTTATGACCAAGTCAGGGATCTGTAAGATGTGCCCTTGAAAAGAGTGTAAATGACTTCAAGCCAAAAAAACCCTATTTCATGTTGACAATAAAACCCCACCACTGAGGTATACATTTCCTTCTTACTCCTCCTGCTTGCCCATTATATGAACAGGAAAATAGAGACATCCCTGCCATGTTTACAGGCTGTGCCTTGTTATTTGTATGATGGACAGAAAGCAAAAAGCTGTATTGCCAACACTGCTATTGGAAAAACCTGGAAGTAATTAAGGGACCTCATTTGTTGGTGCTCATATATTCACCGGTGGAAATTACTTGGGAGAACAGTTCTACCGGTACAGAACAGTGCTCTGTAACAGAACTGCAGAAGAACGACAAAGACAATAACAGCTTTGGGAGAATAGGATGAAAAATATTAACATGAAAAAATTTACTACATTGGCTTTGAAAGTAAATTTCTTTTTTTTTTTTTTCTTTGTCTTCCAGTGGCGAAAAGAGAATGTAATTTGCCTGAACTAGATGATGATGACTTGTAGTATTTTCACTTGTTACTGATTTACTTACTTCCATGAAACTTATGAATTGCAGTGGAAGCTTCAGTTGAGTAATTTTCAATATTGGGTTATGCTATTTTATTACTGGGTCTGCTGAGTGTTCCTTTCTGTGGTGTCTTCTTCCAAGAACTATGAGCACCGTGAATCTTTTTCATGCTACTTTTTCAAAATTGAGGCTGTCTATTCCAAAACCAGGAAAACAAGCTACCCAAGCAGAGGGACTTCTAAATTTTCAGCATGTTGCTCCCTTTCTCCCTGCATTCCTCCTGAGCTGTCTGTTTAATTCTAGATCTGCTCCCACAAGCTGATACAAGTCTTTGTTTACAAGTTGGGTCACAGGGTATGAGGTGAGTATACCTGTTGTACAATGCCTTCCTTGTGGTTGCTGAGATATGATGTGCTATTCCAGGTAGGAAGCAGAAGCAGTGTTGTTTCACTCCAGCAAGGCATATGGCACAACATGGTGTGACAGAGAGGAGAGCTGATGAGCAAATAATGAGTCATTGTCATTAAGGAAATGTAGTGTATTGTCAAAGGGAAAAAAAATACAATCCAAAATCAGTTGAAGATCAATCTCTGGAGATTTGAGGTTTTGTTGTGATTTCTGTTTGCAGTTACTTCTCTGTCATGTAGTGTGTGCTGGATGCTCTCCCTGTTTCGAAATTTGCTGTGACAGTGCAAGGCATACACATGTGCACATGCTCATGCAGTTCTTCTAGGATACATGATCACTTACAGTTGCACCTAGATACTCTCCTTCCTTCCAGTTCTCTAGTTTTGCAGAGTTGCAAGGGGACATGATCTTTCACTAGAAGTTGTGACGTTTCTAGTCCCAGTTCAGTGGTAGCTCCAGGGTTCAAAATTGCAGCCTAAAAATGAACCAGGCTAAAGGGCCATTACTGTCAAGAATAAAGCCATGTACTGTAACTGAGGGTAATCAGTCTGGATCACATTCGCAGATTCTTTGTATTAGTTTTATCAGGTCGGGCCATCAGAGAGCAGATAGACAGGTAAGACCGAAAGACCTCTGAACCCAATTAAAGTTGTACCACAAAGAAATCAAATTCATGTGGTTTACATTTCAGAAAGTTACATTTGGTGGGCTGTACTTACTTTTATTCTGTAACCTAATGCAGACCATGTGAACATTTGAAACGCTTTTAACAGTTAAACCAGCTCAAATAACACGGAACCAGAGCAGCAATAAAGAATGAATTAAGACTGATTGCAACTACAGCCAAATTTTTTTCCTCTTAAAGAAATATAAATGAGTGATATATTTAAAAACTACCATATATATAGTAATTTTGTCCTCAGCTTTTAGCATGACAATAGCCATTCTCTTATATTTTAAAATAAATACTTGGTTTACAAAGCAATTCTAAACCCACAATCTTTTATTCGTGGTGTTTCAGGGTCAGTCTGGATGCTCTGTGGAACCACTGATATTGATATTCATGCTGATGCACGTAGTTTGGAATCAGTCATCCAGCTCCTGAGGAGCTGACATTTAAAATACTTGGCAGAATAAGAGCATGTGTGTGTGAGGATAAGAAAATAGGTGTTTTAATTGCAATCCCCTTTCTTAAAACCTATATATGTGTGTGCAGCTTTTTGTTCACAGCGCTCCTTCCTTACTGACATTAGATAGGCTTTATGTGTGGACCATACAGAGGTTCAACTGGTGCAGGCTGGTATGTTTGCAGTTTCTCTGTTTGCTGAACAAAGACACTGGGTGGAAGTTCTGAGGCCTACAGAAGACCTGTCTGGAGGTGGACAGTACCAAATATGCCTATGTCCTACATCTAATTTCATGAAAAAGTTGCAGTTTACATACAAAGGGAAGAAAATGACTGGCTTGTTTAGCACTATAATAATTCACTTAAATCAGTTGCCTCATTTTTGTTCCATAACAGTGATTTCCCAGGACTTCGGGAGGTCTTCCTGGTGTTGGGAAAAGAGATCAGGCCCACAGTTCTTGTCTGTGTATATTCTCTCCTGAAGGAAGAACTTCCTAGGGGCCCGGGAAGTTCGTAGATACCTTTTCTAGTATTTCCAGGACACTGAAATGCAAACCTTGTGCCATTCTGATTTTGGCATAAAGGCTGGCTTCCTGACTTTGGAGTACCACTACTGTCCTGAGTGGATATAGCTCCTTTCCCCAATCAGCTGTCCTGATGTGCCTGTGTATAACAACTTTCCTCACTGCTTCCTGTATGGAGCTGGCCACTCTGTTGTTTTGTCCCTTGGTTTCCCATAAGCTTTTGGGGCTGATGTGGCAGAAAGTGCATTCAAGCATGAGGCTCTCAATTTGGCATGAAACCAAAGGTTCTGTATCACCAAGACCTTTTTGTGACTGCTGTTCTTTCCACAGGCCATAGACAGCAATTCAGAAGCTCTCCTCCTCCCTCTGGGGTGAACAGCTTGAAGATCTACTCTCATGCATACTTTCCAGAAGCAGACAATTAAGAGAGCAAAGATCTGTATTGATTTTCTTACTTTTAAAAAATCTTGGTTAAAAATGTAGCAAAACACTTGTTTTTTGTAAAGGAATATCCCTTGCATTGCTATACCCAGGCAGTGGCTGATGTACTGCTAATGAAATGCAAGCTGTTTCAAAGTGTTAATGCAGGGAGCTGGGGCTGCTGTTGCTAATTCTCAGGAGTGGTAGTATTGAAAAAAAATCTCCATCAGCACCAATGCACAGATACTGTTCTATATATGAGGACCAGAACTGGTGGAGTGGAAGGGAACATACTCCCTGCTCTCTCTCGCTTTTGTTACACACTGGGCTTAGCAGAATAGTTCAAGGCTTGCATGGAACTAGGAAAGGAGGGATATATTGTGGGAAGGTTAAAATGGGAAAATGGCTGCTACTTGTAACACTACCCTTTATCACTCAAATTAGGAAAAACGGAACACTTTGTCAAGTTCCTTAGAGAACAGATGCTTAAGTTCTGATTATAAGAACGACAGAAAATCCGTCAAAAAATAGATCAGATCAAGTGGATGTTGGATGATGGACAGAAAGCAATGTAAGAATTGTTTAAGTGCTGGCCTGGATCTAGGAGAGTTCACTTTGGTTTGTTGTTCACCACTGATTTCTTTATGCTCTTTGACAAATCTCGTGGCCTCTCTTGGTTCACCAAGAAATACTCCCTCACCTTACAGGAATGTTAAAAAGAAAGTAAATAGGTTCCTCTAATAATATGTCTTGACCATTTGATGTAACTAAACAACAGGAATTTTTCTGAGTGTATAGTTCTTTGCCACAAAAATAAGGAAGAATGATAGTTTTATGTAATCACATCTGAAATAATGTACTGGAATTAATTTCCTGGAAGCCGAATGTACTGCAGAAGATGCTTTAAATGAAGTAAGAAAAAACAGAACGCGTATACTAGACCTTCTCCAGACATTGTTATAATCTAGTCCCCCCTGCCAATGGCAGAGGGGTTGGACTAGATGATCTTTAAAGGTGTCCTCCAACCCAAACCATTCTATGATTCATAGAAAATAAATTTAAATGAGTTAATTATCAGATGTATTTTGTAAAAGCAGTAGAATGCTAATATACACATGAAACATAACTAAAAGTAATTTCCTTTAACTTTTCAAAATCAAGATAAAACGAGCTCATAAACATTATGATTTGTTTTAAAGGAATTCAACATATTCGAATGTAGGAAGACTAATTTTCTTTCTCTTTTTTTTTTTCTCTTTTTTTCAACTAAAATGTATTTGTTAATGTCCTGTTGAATCAGACATTCACAAATCCTGCAAACACCAATTTTTCTTTTGAAAAAGTATTATGCTTCAGTTATTTTTTCTTTTCTCATTCTGGTTAGTTAATTGTATTATGATATCCCCCAAAGACTCTGAAAAAGACTCCATTCTTTGCAAAATACTCAAAATATGAGTTTTGTGTCAAAAGAAGTACAAGCCTACAATCCTCTCCTTTGTCTTCAATCTCTCTATTACACGCTTTCTTCTGTCTCTTTAGTAGGTATTCATTCATTCATCATCTTTTGTGTGTGTGTGTGTTTTCCTTGTTTTCCCTAGACTGGGTTATGCAAACTGTCTTACTGGCAGGCAGACTCTGAGGAAGCTTTCCATCCTAATTCCTTTTCATTAATGAAAGTTATGAAGCACTGCCAGCACGCATACTGCCTGTAAACAGAAGTAAAATGAAAGCAATACACTTCCCTAATCCCTCTCCTTCAATGGGGTGAGTTGGACATGCAACAGATAAAAGTATCACTATGACAGCAAATGTTGGAGGCATATCCATGCAAACTAAATCAGACAAAGTGTTTTAGAAAAGAAGACAATTAAGTTTCCCCATACACCCGAAGGCAGTCCTTTTGCTTCCCCTTAATGGAAAGAGCCTGCTGAGTTCCATGAGTTCCTCCACGGCCTTCAGTGGTCAGTCTGCAACAGCTTCACAGGAAAAATTATTCACTGGAAAAATTATTAGAGACTATAGAAAAGTACTGCATGTGCTCTCATACCAAAAAAACGTGAGCTTCTCATTGGGGTAGCAGAGGAAATCCATTATGCCATACCCTGAAAATACCCAGCTTTTACTAGCAGGGACACACCAAACAGAAAGCCTACATTGTCCAGCAACCTTCAAAATCAAAACCTTTCTGAAGTAACTTCCACCTAGTGTACTTTCTAGGCTCTTAGAACAGATTGCTCCAAGAACACTTCATGTCTTTTTTGTTTTTTTCTGACAAGCTATTAACAGCAGATGAAGAATAACACCCTCCTAACAATTAATGCAGCCTGGGGCCTAACCAGAAAAATCATTATTTCCAAAAAGTCCTATTGACAGAACTGCTGCAGCAACCTTTCAAAGCTGCACCCACATCCGATGACAACAACAATAAAATGCTGTGCTATTTTTCTTACCTCATAAAGTTGTCATCTCAGCGTAGCTAAACATCTTAGTTACCACCCAGCCTGTAAACATCCTTATGTGGGGAAGGTTATCAAATAGGTCATTGAGAAGCAGCTCTCACATTATCTAAAGCATTATCTAGAGCCCTCAGATTTCCTGGAGCCCTTTCAATCTGGTTTAAGACATGGTTATGTTACAAAGACACAGCTATTTCTTGACTATTGCTAGTCTCCCTGATTTATTAGCTTCTGCTAATGGATAAAGACTAAGTGTTCAATCTAATCTGACCTCTCAGACATGCTGGCTGTCAGAGTGCCTTTGCTAGTCACCCTGTCTATTTTAATGATCTCCCTCTAGGAAAGCGTAGCAATCTAAGAAGGAGAGTGCATTTCCTTTGGGCTACCAGCTTTAATTCTGTGCCCTCCATGACTTCTTATATTAAATGTGGAATGTCAGGCTGCTGCTTCTGGAAACAGGACCAAGCACCCCACTGTCCCAGTCCCCTTCTAGCAGGCACCCTTTTAAAGATGTCCCTAGTTGGACAGATAACAGACTGTGCAGCATTTACACCAGTGTGAGAACCTTCTGTAGTACTTAACTTGCTATGTCAGCCTTCAGCCTGCTGGCTGCCAGTTGCTCCCTCCCCTGCTTTCTTCAAGACTACTAAAACAAGGAGACTGCTCTTTCCTTTTCTACGGATTCACTTTAGAGATTCTGTAATCGAGTTTTGCTGATATTAAAATTGAGATTACATAAAGTATGGATGCCTTGAACTATTAAAAAATGAAGTCTTGAGGGACACTAATTATCAGCTTTTCCCATTTAGAAGCAGTGTATTCCCAGATTCTGGGTCTCCTTAAAAGACTTCTCTCCCTGCTCAGCCAAGCCTGCACCTCATCAGCAAACAATAGAAAAGAATCAAGTAGCAGGATCCTGCCCAGTTCACATTTATTTAACCCTTTGTCACCACTATACTTTTTTCACCAGGCATCCTCTTTCTGTCTAAAACAGATGCTAGGATTGCTGGTGCCAAAGTATTAATCTTAGTAATAGTTTCTGTGTCTATTGTCAGAAGGACTTGGTTGCACTCTTCTCTCTGGCCCAGTAGGTCAAGGGGTTCAAGTTCCTCACTGAGACTTGGAGCAAATCTCAGTGCTGACTGTGCACTTCAGCCTGGGAGAGGGGAAATATGCTGCACTGGTACAGACCCTGGATTTTCGGTAAGATGTGGAAGTGAGGTCTCCTATCTTTTTCAGATACACTCCAGGTAGAAATTATTGAACTACTTCCTCATTTAGGGTATTTGGGGGCTTTATTTTGTACGAGGATACAGACCTGGTTCACTGCACAGGTCTCACTCCCGAGGAATGCAACATGCCTGTATCTCCCTGTCTGTGAGTGCTGCATGTATTAGGACACCATAGAGTGATGCAGTGTTGCTGTCTAGCACCCTGCTTTGAGCATGCTTTTTTTTTAATTTAAAGTTGGGAGAAAGGAAAATGTAAAAAAAAGAAACTGAAGGGGGAAAAAAAAAGAGAAAGGCTCAAATGAAACCATTACCTGACAGCTTTGTTTGGACTCTGTGAACTTGTTACCTCTGTAGTAAGATGAATGTTTTGGGTATAAAAGCCAAATGTTGGCAGCTGCACTTCACTCCTTTCAAACAATGGAAAAATGGGAGTTTGTATACCCCACACCAAGCACCAGATTTAGAGAAGGGGGAGCAGCAAGGCTAACTCACCGCACTGCAACTCAGCAGTGATGTGTCCTCTTCTGTTACATCTCTTAGGAGGGATGGTGAGAAGGCACAATTTTAAGTGTGAGGGAGCAGGGTCCATGCACTTGAGGTACACTGAACTGACATACTGACTTCAGACTAGCAGTAAGTAAAAAGATTTGTTTTGGAAGTGGGAAAGAATGATGAATCCAAACTCATTTTCTTAGGGTGATGACTGAGCTCAGAAAAAGGGGAAAGGAAAGGATGGGAAAAAAGCTAAAAAAGATGGGCTTTTTTGGCTTTTCCTGGAACTGTCCTTTTGTCTTCACTAAGTGGAAACTTCAGGAGTTCATCTCAGCCTTTCACCCACCACTCCTCTGTACTGGGAGAAAGCAGCAGAGGGTAAGAACGGAAAAGTGCTCGTGCTCAAGTGTTTCCAAATGTTTCACAACCATATGCATTTATCGGTTCTCACCCTCCACCCCATCACCACTCCCTCCACATAAAATCGGAGACTGAGCTCATGCATCCAGGCAAGAAGGAAGCCTCCTCCTCCTTTTGTAGAAACCTGTGTGTCCCAGTGCAATGTTTAAATGCACTAGGACTCAGCTAGAACAACTTGCCAAAAGGCAGTGACAGAGAGGTGCTGAAAGAAATGTCGTTCAAAGATTTTGCGTAAAGTCAGGTCGTTCAGCGTGGGAAGCAGGCAATAGTCCTTTCTGGGGTCGTGTATACAGGGAGCCTCAGTGAGACTGAAATGAAGGATTAGCAAAATTATTCTCCCACCATACCCCCTGCCTTCGATACAGAAGCAGCAGTTACATTCCACTCTACTATGTGTGCAAAACAAGGCTGAAATATGATATTCAAATTATTCCCAAGGATGTATCTGCTGAAAAGGAAGGCACGAGCCAGATCCTCCCTTGTGCTTGTTCTTTGTCACAGTCTCAAATTTTGGATCATTCTAAGTAGGGAGAGAAAGCACTAATTCCTAACACGGCTAGTGTTTCAATGAGCACTGCTATCAATCATTTAGGTTCTCACACTTTCTTAATATATTTGCATAAGTAAAATTGCCAATAGTGCAACAAAATCAGCCAAAGTCAGCCACAGAAAAAAACAATAGGATTGAATGTGGTCCATTGTCTATTTCTGTACGGTACAGAAATAGTAAACCAGCATGAGAGTATGAGAAGGGCTCATGCTTAGATGAAGCCATGGCACAGTGGATGAAGAGCTTATAAATACAGGCTGCAATACTGCAGTACTGCTTTGATGTTGGCTACTTGAATGGCTGTGTTGCCTAGTCATTTAGGTGCTTCCTTATATTACCAATAAAGGTAAAGGGAACAATGTTAGAATATGTATATAATATTTTCATATGCAAGATCTCAAAAAAAAACCCCAAAACCCCAAAACTGAGAACGTAGGAGCTCTCAGAAAGATACCAGAGCTGGGTGCCCCAACTAGGGTACACCCTGTCACAGCATTGCCCACAAGTGATTTCCTTGCATATCTTGCAATATGGGGTTCATCTAGTGAAGTGCCAGCTTTCACATTTCTGCACATGTAGAAGTTTATCTCCCATTTTCAAGACATCTAACATTCTCACAATCAGAGAAAAATCTTGAAAACATGACTCAATAGTTCTCTAAGAAGAGAAAAAAATGTTTGCTTGTTTTTAATTTTTCTGGCTCTAATCAAGAGTAAGGCACAAACAATAAAATTGATAATAAAGGTTTTTTCATCCTGAGGGGGTATATTGATAGATGCTTTCAAGGCTTTCTCTGAATCCATGAGGGCTACTAATATAAGTTTTCTTTTTAAATGGAGCATTAAAGTGTTCCAGTGCCAGTATTTGAAGAAAAGAAAGTCACTGTGAGGTTCACGGTAGTAATGCTAACATCCAAACTGAAGAGACAATAACAGAAAGCCAGAAAGGGTCTCTTATCATCTTGGCAGTACTCAGTTAGCTCTTTTCTCAATGTCTGTCTTCCTACTGTAGTTACTTTCCAGCTCTACTTGTGTAGTTTTTCACATCTTTTTTGCAAGTGGCAGAACCAAATGAATTATTATACATGAGCAATAGAGAAAGACGTGTTGAATGTCGTGACCTTACTGAGATTTCATGATGCTGTTCTACAGTTTTGGTGTGGACCTTCCAGTAAAGTTTCTGGGTTCAGTTTACTAGTGGTGGCAGCCATCTCCATCTCCACTAAGGGAACTGTGCCCAGGTGAAGGGCTGATGCCTAGGTGTCTGTTTTCACCTGCAATTACTTATGCATGAACAAAACAACGTGTGTTACAAATGCTGATGCCTTTAAACTTGCAATATTTCTGTAAGCGCAGGATGTGTAAATCTTTTCTTTGTATTTAACAGTGGTAAACTGCAGTTGCAGGGAGGGGGAAGTGTAAATGATGTTACCTGCTCTCAAGGTCTTTGGCACGCTCCTGGAAGCCTGTCTGCCATCTGCACTGGCCTGAGGGTAGATCTCCTTGAAATTGGGAGCTTGCTTTCTGTTGTTGCTTTTGCCTATCCCTACTGATGAGCTTTCCACCCACAGGAGATGACAGAATAGAAAGGATGGTGACCCTGTTTCAATATGTGGTCTTTCAAAGAAAAAGGGGAAAAAAAAAAGAAGCTGGTAAATAATCCTTGCCCTGGTGCAGGGATGGCTGGAGTGCTGCTGCTGGGCACAGCCTGCCCCTTTGGGCAGGGAGGGACGCAGTCTGGCTGACACGCTGGCACTGGCTGCCTGCTGAGGGACCTGTGTCCAACCTGCCTTGGCTGGAGGGGAATTGACTGGGAGAGTCATCAGGCCTTTGGGGATGGGTGGGAGAGAGGAACAGCCTGCTAGCAAACACATGGTAAAAGGCTTCCACCTCTCAGCTTTGGAAAAGTCTTGAAAAGCAAACTCCCATGTGTGTGGTGTTCACATAGTAATGTACTAAGAAATTACAAAAAATTTGGCTGGGACATAAATTAATACTTCTTTTTTAATGAACGTATGTGTTAAAACTTGTGTGGAGACTTCGGAGGACAACTAATGTAGATCCAATAAATATCTCAGTGTTTTATTGAAGAAATAATTTGGAAGTCAACTTCTTCAGCTGGTTCTTAGTCCCAGTGAAGCTATTGGCAAAACTTTATTGGTTTCAGTGTAGCTAAGACTTCTCTCTTACAAGCTATATATTTTTTTGCAGAGCAAGTTGCCATAAGCAAATGTACCAAGACTATCAATTTTTGTGAGAGCTGAGCACTGTCATCTGCATTTTAAAAGGCAGTGCACCTTAAAAGAACATTTTGTGCTGCATAAATGAATTTTTCTTTAGCAGAATTACCACCTTTTATTTATTTATTTATTTTTTTTTGAAACAGTCTCTTTCTGGTCTTCAGAATGTGCTCTGTAAAACACAAAATAGCTCAGGACACAGGATTTTCTGGGCTATGTCACTGGTTGAGAGAATTTTTTATCAGTTCTGACATAGGGACATAGGTATTTTCTTATATTTCTTCATCTTGTCCTTGACAGATTTCCCTGAACCCCCTCTGTTTTTCTTCTCTGTTTGCATCTGCCCTTCTTCTCTAGCTGGAATCAGGATGTGGATTTCTTCCAAGTGCCTTTGATGTGCTTTTTTCCTTCGTTTTATTCTGGTTGCTTCTTTAAAACGTTGATAAGTGTGAAAGTTAGAAGAAATGAAAATACGGAATTAAAACATGTTATGCTGCTGCCCTTCTTCTCTAGCTGGAATCAGGATGTGGATTTCTTCCAAGTGCCTTTGATGTGCTTTTTTCCTTTGTTTTATTCTGGTTGCTTCTTTAAAATGTTGATAAGTGTGAAAGAAGAAATGAAAATACGGAATTAAAACACGTTATGCTGAGCAGAATGAAACTAAATTATTAGTTTAAATTTTAGAAAATGGAAGGTGAATTCTAGAAAATGTATTAAAAGGTGACTTTGATTTGGGAACAAAATTAAAATTTTAAAGGACCAATGTTCTTCTAAAGAATTACTTTTGAGCTGTGACTGAGTTTGCCACAGCTGACTTTTTCCTCTCAGATCATATTGAGACCTACTCTTTCCATTCCCCAAAGCCCAAGTCAAGGAGTAATGTGTGTGGTGCTTATTGTAGCATTAGGATTTACATCTGAAGATTGAGATTAAGTCAGTACAGGACTTCCTTCTCCCTTGTTTACCACCACTGCCCATTTAGCACCGTTCCTATGACCCTAACTGTGCCTGATATTTTGCTTGAAATCTCTAACTGAACTCACTGGTTTTGGTTTGTGTCTTGCGTGTCAAAAGCTTGGTTAAGGTTTCAAGAGTATTTTTTCATGGGCTGAAACTTGCCAGAAGAATGGAATCAAGTGTAAAATGGTGAAACATTTAAGTCAAAACTATTTGTGAAGCTGTAGTAAATTTGTTTCACAGGAGCTTTTTCTCTCCAGACTTTCCCAGTGCTAGGTCCATTTTGGGATGCGCAAACTTCACACATTCTGCTGACTTTGCAGCAGTACTTACCTGCTCGCAGAGAAGCCCAAGCTTCAATAACTTACTACTTCACAGGCATATTCTACTGTTTTGCAAGAATTTTGGATGTATAAACTTACTTGTGAGTAGTCTCACTGTCTGAGATCTTTCAGAACACTGAATTAAAGGATATTCTTGAGACATTTTATAATGCTTTTAAGAAGTATTTTAAATTTCACTGAAAATTAATAGATTATATTCCTATATAACTTCTGAAAATGAATTTACTTATGTCTATTGAGCCATAACCCTATCCTGCATTTATCTAATTTGATGTTCATTTAGTCACATCTACTTATCTACTTCCACATGAATGAACTTACTGTAGTTGAAATCACTGCAGCTAGAGAACTCAATTTGCATCAGTCAGCTGCCTAACTACTGTCTTTCAGCAGGGTAATGCAGTAAAGATGTAGAAAGCAAAATTTTCTGTGTCCTGTTGCAATGGAACTCCCTCTGTCAGTGGCATTGGTACCTAACTGTCCACGATGACAGCCAGCTGCTGCAGAGCACATTGCCATGTGCTAGCAGTGTTTTCCTCCCTCTCTACTGTCCTTGCTTTTGTGATAGCAAAAGCAGTCTATCACCGTGCAGTATACTTTATCTCGCTCTATCAGTACCAGCTCCATAGTGCACTCTGACCTTTTCCAGTCCTGATGTTTTTGAGCTGACAGAAGCTTAGGTCTAGCTTGCGCCAAGCTGCTTTTTTCTGTTCTGTGGCAATGGACAAAACATGATGTAGCTCAGCCACGTGCTGTGCTCCTCGGATCTGCACAGTGAATGACACGGAACTTGTCAGAGGTTTAAGAGTGTTGAATTCATTTGTAAATAATGGGAACAGTTATTAATAGCAATTAGATACTTTCTTTCCTGCAGTTCTATCATCCCCCCCCCCCCCTTTTTTTTCTGCTCAAAGCCAGAAACAGGTAAACAGGTAAAACTGGAGATTTCTACAGCATTGCTTTGTTGAAAGTAATATCCAGTACCTGAATTTCACTTTCTTTAAGGGCTTGGTTGCCATATGAGATATTTTAGTTTACAACATCTACTGAATTTCTTTAAACAGAACCTGTCTTAAAATGAAACTTTTTTCTACTCACTCTGCCCTCCTTCAGGAGCCCAACTGCGGAGCATCAGCGGTGGTCTAGCTTCCTGCAGTCAGCTATTACTCTTGTGCTGTATCCTACCATACACATGGGCCCCAGCCCACAGCCACTGCTAGGGAGTTAAAATTTGTGGGGTGGGACAGGGGTGCCAAGTTGAGTGCTGGTGGGATGGTGGCAGAGGGCAGAGAGGAACAGACTGGCAGGGAGGGAACCCCTCCCGGTGCAGACAAATAATCTCTGCCCTGGGTGACGGACAACACTGATTAGAAAAAGGCTAAATGTCAACATTGTTCTGAACTGGCAGCTGGAATTTTTCCAAGAGCATTTTAGACACAAGACTTTGGAGGTTTTCTCCTCCCAAGCTACTTTCCCTTCTCCTTCTCCTCCTCCTCCTTCTTCCCCCACTAACTGCTGTAACTCATTCTGTCAAGTACTGAGTGCTGTCGCTTCAGACCTTCAGATAAATCCTTTACAGCAACAATTTTAAAAGCTGCCGTAGCGTCTCTTTCTGTCTGTCTGTCTTTCCATCATGCCTTCCTCCATACTAATTTATATGGTGGTGAGGGGAAGGGGACTGTGCCTGGGGTTGGGGGTTGTGTTTTGACACATGTGGCTTTCCATTTTTGCACAGGTCGTTAGCACTCTGCTTAGTGACCACAAGTTGATTACAAACACTGTGTAGCAGTGATGCTTTGCCAAAATGCTCGGAGAGGAGACCTGTTCCCCTTGTTCGATTAGACTTAAAATTTATTATTACCAAAAAGATTTAAAGAAAAATTTATAGCTTGCAAAGAGGGACCCAAATCCCCAGGGCAGAATAAATAAAATAAAAACATGAGAAGTGCATTTATAGTTCTCCTGAAAATAAGAGTGCAGTCTTAAAAAGATTTCCTTAAAATGAAAAATGGACGACTAAGTCGCCAACTGCTACTAATCTAAAAGTTAGTGCGTTTGATAGTTATGGTTGTGCTGCTAACTCTTCGTTAGCAAGGGTATTTAGTTGTAGGATAAGAGGGCTTTATAGAACATTTGCTCCCCTGTGGTTTAGAAATTAGCCTGTATATGGAATAAGTGAGCAAAGATGGAGCGTATTTTCCATTGCCCTAGTTATTCCTATGCATGTGTGTGTGTTGGTGTGCTTTTGCATGTGTGCATGTGCACGCACTAATAGCTCTGTGGTGATGATGGAGATGATCAAGATGATACAGAATGGAAATACTGTGTGATTTTCTGGAGTCAGCCTTTTAGGACTCCCTTTAAATGGGAAAGGCAATGGTTCCTGGAAAGCAGGTTTGCCAGCAGGCTGCAGTTAAGATCCTCAGATGGTATTTACTGCAGAAATGTACATTACTGTGATGTGTTTGAATCTGGAAATAGTTTTTCCTACAAAGGAGGAAACACCTTGTCATAAAATCTATTGTATTTTACTTGTTTATTCGGTGTTATGTCTTGCTAATAAATGGTGGACTTAGTCTTGTTTGCATTTATGTTAGTTTGAATTGAATCTAGTAAAATCAACTGCATCTAGCTCCAATATCTGGTGTGAGATTTGTCTTAAAAAGCTTGAACCAGCATTTCTGAGAGTCAGAAGCTGCAGCTGTTCCTCAAGCCATAAGCAGCAATGTGAGTCCCTCCAGCAAACCTGTAAAACTCTTTCTCTTACATTAGTTGGTCCTTTTTTGGACTGTATCATACTTTGCCTGAGGACTATATCCTCCACTTGCCAGTGGTCTCTGGGCAGCAGGAACAGAAACATTTAGATAGGATTACACTGGAGTTTTCCTCCATGTCTTGCAGAGAAGCAATGCATGCTGGTGGGGGCAAGAGCTGGGACAACTACATGGGCAGGACTTTCAGGTCAGCTGCCAGAACTGGTTTTAAGAGTGTCTGGCAATGGGTAATGAGGCATTAAAACTGCTGAGGGCCTTGCTTGTACTCTAGAAAATGGGACTGTTTTCTTCTAAATAAGCTCTACCAGAGTATTATTTTCTGCTCTTTCATGACAGAAGATCTAGGAGGAGTCCCATTTTGCCATATTGTTTGTTGGGCTGTCCTCATTGCAGCTGAAGTAAAGTTCTTCCCTGTACCACTGTACACTTAACTCACCTCACCATCTTTTTGTCAGTTGGTTACACACTGTTGAACCAGTTAATGGCGTGTGCCCTGGGGCAATTTCTTAATATTATTAATAATAATCCTTTAAGCAAAATTTATTTTTTTAAAATTGAAAGTGCAGACAGCAATTAAGCACACCTCTCATTAGGATCCACAGTGGTGTAAAGCCTTGGCAAGAACAGAAGGAGATCTCTTGGAGAGACTGTAGTACAGTATCATGTCATCACCATTTGCTGATTTCAGTTATTTCAGAGTAACACTGGACATCCTTGGCAGAGTGACAGTTGAAACCCTTCCCAGCACTGTGGCCATGAGAACACCCCACGTATTTTAGGTTAGCTACGTAGGTCCTGTTCTTAACTTTTCATCTCATCAGATACTTTTCTTATTAGAACTTGAGAGCCTTCCCTCTAAGGTAATGATGATGTATGTTAACTCTCCATGATCAAGTCCTAGCTTGCACGTTTCTAGTGTGTTATGACTGTGATCTGTGCAATAGCTGTGCTCCAGCCCTGCTGGGCCATGTGACATAATGGCGTTTTTAATTTCCTCCTTCCAGTCCCATCATCTGTTTGCATGTAGGAAATTACTTTGTTTTTCGTGTTAATTGATAGCATGACCTGTTTCAGCAATTCACCATCTCAAAGGTATGTCTGAGATCTCCAAATGACTCACTGACATAAAGGCAGATGAGCTAAAGCCACTTGTGTTACAGAAGGGCTGAAAGCTAAAGCAGAGTATCTTGATATCCAAGATAGCCTTTTAGCCTGTAGGACCGTAAGCCCGTGGCTCGCTTTGTTAATGACCGCATTGAAGTCTGGTGGCAAATGGTAGGTTGTAAGAGGCAGCCTGCAGGAATAGTCATGTTAAATTCATGGCCCCTAGCTCACTTGATCAATTGCAAGCTGGTAGACGTTTATTTAAAATTTATACCACATGAATGTCTGAGGTAATAGGTGAATACTGTAAAGGGTTTATTTAAAAGAATATTTGACCAGTAGGGTCTTTGGAGATCAAATATTTCATTTTCCAGGGTGTCCTGAGTATTCAGAGAGTAGGAGGGGGAAGTAAAGAGGGATTTGGATAATATGAAATACCACAGAAAGCAAGATTTTCCAAGGAAAACACCAGGAAGCTTGGTATGAGCATTTAATGTATGCTAGAGTTTTTAAAAGGAAACATTAATGGTGAAACATGCCCTCAAAGGACAAGCCAGCAATAAATTTTGTGTCACAAAATTACCTGTCAGTGAGATTATGTTTAAATAATGTAGAATTGTTCCTGCTTCTTGAGGGGTCGAGAGAAACTTCACGGGAGAGTGTTCAAAGTATTCAGAATTATGTGCACAAATCCCATTAACAATAATGGGATTTGTGTGTTCAGCCCTCCTCAAATGGCATTGAAAAATGCGGCTGTTGGTTGTTCTTCCCCAAAGCATAGACATGGCCAGGGAGCAATGAAATCCAAATATTTTCTCTCAAGATTTTTTTTTTTGTATTACCTTTCAGACACCGAATATCTCACTAGCAGTCGGCGTGTACTGCATCATGATTAAAGCCTGCAGGCAGTTGTCCTTTTCTCTTGCTCAGGGGTGGGGTGGGGTGGGAAATAACAGCAACCACAAAAAATACCACCAAACAGATTTGACATATCATTACCTGTGACAATGGGGAACATTACTGCATAAAAATTCACTCGCAGGACAGTGAGCATTTTGAATGAGTGGATTCCAGTAAAGGGGTCTTGGCGTGGGTTTTGCTTTTTTTTTTCCCCCCTAACGTACTTGCTTAAAAAATTGAGATCTGTGTTTTGGTGTATTTTAGGTGAGACTGAATCCTTGTAAATTAGAGAACAGTATAGGGCAGAGAATGCTCTAAAGGTGGAAGGCAGAGGAAGAAAGGGGGAAAATACACAATTAAGGTTTAAATATGACTGAACATGTTGCCATGGGATTTGATCTTATCCTATTTACAAGAGAAAACTTATGACTCATGGGTTCTAAATGATCAAGCCATTACTCATTCATGGAGTAAAAAAAATAGATACCTTTTATGGGATTTTTATAAATAATGATTACTTCCCCATATTTGTGAATACTGAGCAAAGACATGCTGCAGTCATAAAGCTCTCTGCATGCTCGGCTTCTGTGCAGACTTTTTGAGAAGTATTTAATGTTAACTGATTGTTTCTCTCTTTAGAGTTTTATTCTCTATGGTGTTCCGCTCATTGCTTGCGCTGAGTGGTAAGCCTTATTTCACAATGTCACAGAGGGAAAGCTGGGTAGGCTTTGCCAAAATCCAGATGGATGACACCTGAAGACCCTGTAGTGCAGTTCAGGACGGACGTGTAAAAGCTATTTCTTTTTTAACCATTTTCTTCCCATCTAAGCATGGATGAGCTGTGCATAACTCCAGCACTGCTGGTTGCCAGTGGTCTGCTGTGGTGGTGATGATACTGCTTACCATGTGCTTTTCCCTCATGAAGACTTTCCAGCTGTGCCCAAGGACCTTAAAGAAATTATGCTGGCCCTGCACCCTTTCGAGACACTCTTGACTTGTGGTTTATCACCCTGGGGTTATCTGGTCCAGCTTTAATTCTGTTTTCTTCTGCTGGTTGGTGTTAGGTACCGTTAATGCTTTTTTTTTTTTTATCACTACCACTGCCCTTATTCGCAGGGTTATTAAAGGATAAACGGTATAATCTGGTTTTGAACTTTGGCTTTTTGCCCTGGGAGGGATCCATGCTTTTATCATGGTTTATGTAAAGTGTTAACCTTTTGTGCTTCTAACCTTCCTATATGGGTTTGAAGAAGTACATGTAACAATTAAAAAGAATGAGATACCTGCATATCAGATCAGAATCTGATTTGATGTGAGAGAAATCTTCTTAAGAGCTTGGATAATGCAGACAGTATCAAGAAAACTAATCTTTTTAAAAGTTTTGTTGTGTGACAGCTAGGCAGACGTGAAGAAGATGGATTGTTTGAGTGGAGCAAATGTATTTTTTATTGTTTGATGTCCAGTCTGTGCAATAACATTTCTGCTTGGGTGGGTAGTAATTTTATGATGGTCCACAACTGGCTTCTGACTGAGTTCAAGATCAAGAGTATTCCAGATCCTGGAGGTCAATCCAAATTATAAACTCTGCATTTGAAGTTACGCATGTTTTCCTAGGGGAATGTATCTGTGTGAAGAGGAGAGGACGTGGGAGCACTGAATGCTACATTCAAATCTTGGGTTACAGTCTACCTATAATGTCTCTCCAGTTGTGTTTGTGTGGCCATTTTCTTCATATCCATGAAAGTATCTCTCTGAAAATCAGACAGATGTTCTACAAAGAATTAATGGATATGAATTCTTGAAGCAGCTGGCCATAGTATAGAGATATGTTTCCAAGGCTTTACTTTATCCTCTGGAGAGGAGAAACAATTGGAAGAGATGTATAAAATCAGTATTGGTAATATAACAAAGACATCCCATGGATGTAGACATGAGAAAACCCTTGATTACATTAATTCCTACCACCTGCCTGGTTGTACAGAGATGCACAGGGTGTATTTTTAGTTAAATTGTCACTGGATGCCAGAAGAAAGCGGCCTCTACTTTGTTGTTAAGTCTGTTTCTGTGCCAAACTGTGTAAGTGTTTGTAGGAGATTATGGGTTTTAATGTACTAGGCAATAAAACCTAATATGTGACTTGGTATGATTCTAGCTGGCCTATGACATCCTAAGTGTTGCAATAACATTCACACATTTTAGTGGTTGCTCCAACCCCTACAGTCAGTCAAGGACAGCTACATGCTGCCATTGACACAGTGAAACTGTCCCAGATAATAATGCGAATTAGACATTTTTATTTTCTCCTCTTTACTGTATATATACCTGTACCATTGAATTTCAAGCTATAGAGAATCCTTTGAAGTAAATGGATCTTGCTACTAATGGGAAATTACATACAAAATACATTTGTAGAGAAGAGAGAGAACACTTGCAGCCTGTTTTGAATAGAAGATGTACAAAACATTCATACAGACTTTGCTGGCATTTTAGTCTCAGAAGCCAGTCAATATCACGCTCTCTTCCATGGGACATATCTATTAACAGCTCCATGTTTTTTTGCTGTGCCGAGCCAGAAAATGGCCACTACTCATCTGGAGCTTGTCATTCTTAATGCTTGTAGTGCTTACACAGTGTATTGTGCTTACACATGTCGATGCTGCCAATGGTTCCCTGTTGGAGGTGTTATCCTGCTCTGTCACCATGGCAGGTCTGACCCATTTATGTTATGTGCTTGAAAGTGGTGCACATCACTTTCCTCAACACAGGAATCTAGGGAAGAAGTGCAATCTGGATTAGCAGTTAGGTGACAGGAGTATGTGGGATGTATTTCAGGAAACAGTATGGGAATCAGTTGAAATGTGGGAGCTGAGGGGGCCGAGTCTTTGCATGGAGGAGCTTCACAATGTGTGACCTGTGGGATGTCTCCATTAGTGTGACTTGGAGATGACATCCAAAATGCATTTCAACTCAAGGGGTTTTATAAGGATAGAAAATCTTGAGGGAGGCCCTTGTTTGTTGTTGGCAGAACATTACTGTATCCATGTTGTCTGTAGAACAGAGGCACTGAGGAACTGTTCCTTAGCAAATGCTTCTTAGTTCTAGTTCTTTTTAGTTCTATTGGTACTACCCAGTGTTCAAAGAGCCTTTTTGTAAGTAAAAGAAGCATTAAAACTTCACACATGCTTTAACTTGAGGATGCAGAGAGAATTCTGGATGCCCACATTGTTTCTGTGAGTGAAGCCAATAAACTATTACCCAAACCTTTCCTCTGCTTTGGTGTCATACAAGGAATTCAGCCAAACTGCTGGACTTAGCTGGCCTGTAGTCAGTGTCAGATATGAATAAAATCCTAATGCCAGCTACCAGAATCGTATCTCATATCTGCTCTCAACAAGTTAGATCAAGAAAGCTGTTGGCTTTTTTCTTTTAATCATTCTGTTCTGTGCAAGAGAACTAATGTTAATTGGGTTCTGGATGGCTGTTGGACATCACAGCTGTAACAACAAAAAGTCAGATTTTCTTTCTAACATCATACTTCAAAAGTTAAATTAAAAAATTTCTTGCAAAAATAACTCTGTAATAAATAGAGTATGCATCAATAAATGTACCAAGGAAGGGCAATCTGCACCTGATATAATAAAAGTATTTCTCATGAAACCTCGAAGTGTAGCATTTAATCACGATTAGTGACTTCTCTACAGATTTTTAGAATTCACCTATGGGTTGGAATTCTGTTATATTAATGTCCCATTTACACCATTTTGGCTTCATAAAAGGTCTACACGAAAATCTGGCCTGTAGAATGTTCTGTGTTTCAAGCAGAATTCTTTATTAAATTTTACAGGTTGTCATAGTTTTCAGGTCTCTTTCTGTAGAAATTAGAAGTTTTAATAATTTTTAGTGCAAGTATGGTAGGCACCTGTTGCTTTAATTTGCAATGAAGCATTCAACACTTCCTGTTGTATAATTACACTTAAATTTAAGCTTAATTTGTGCTTACATCAGCACAGAAGGATGCTGAATTATTGTGCAAACACTTGATAGTATTCAAACTATATTAAACCAAAATCCTGCTGGTCTGTCTGACAGAGATGATTCTTCTGGAAAACTTCTTTTGCGTTGTGAATACTTAACATGTGGTTAAATCACTGCCTGACTGAGAATTGCACTTGAGAGAAAGGTAACTGACCTTGCACTAAATTGGTGTTTTAATCTAGCTTTTGTTTTCTCTCTCTTTTTTGGTCCCCCTCGTGGTTTTCTAAATATGTGTGTATAGCTCTTCGACTACAGACAATAGTATTGCAGTATATAGTCTTTGAAAAACACTCTTGATCTAAAAATACAGGTCTTACATATGAACTGGCTACACTGCATGAAGTTTCCAATACCCTTACATATTGAGAAATTACAGTTTTTCTTGTAAGCGAACACACTAAGTTACATTCTTTTTAAGTTCATAATAAATTAACTACTGTGTCACAGCCTGCTATGCAAAAGCTGCATATGTTCATGTTAGGTGATCTGAAAAAATATCGTTATGGAGTTCAAGTGATACTTTGGATTTTGAAAGTACACACGGTTCTGCAAACTGAAACCTTTTAATCAAGAGTCACAAAGTAGTCACATGCCATAATCACTCTTTTCTGGTAATTATCAGGTGTACTATGGTGTCTCCTATAACAGTAATAAATACCGTATTATGATAACCAAAGATACAGTTTTCGTTTGCTGTAGAAACAAGTTGTGCCTTGATAACAGAAATGACTTCTCAAGTGTCGCAAGATTTGGTTTCCATTTATTAACCTCAAAAAGCTGAAGAACTATTGCCTCTTAATACTGGTATTGCCTGTGAAAGTGGTAAAATGGAAATGCCTTATACTTTGTTCCTTATACTGAAATGATTGCCACAGGAAAGGTGTAAAAATACGCTCTGCAAGCATGAGCCAGGTTATACATCTCACCTCTTTGTGTGCTTGAAGTCCTGCTTGCACACATTACTGCCCATTTTGAAGAGAGATTAATTAAGACAGGAGAGGGAAATCTTTCGCAGTCAAACAGCCAAGAAATAAAGTAAAGGATGATGAGGAGCCACAGGCTTATGTCAGAATCATAGAGATTGCCCCCACTGTGTCTCCCATGGCCTCTGCCTCATGCCTTTGTTTTATTGCAGCTTCTGCCACAGCATTGCTTCTGTTTATCATTGTATCTTCAGTTCTACCTATATTTAACGAACCTTTGATTGACTAGCTATTATTCTTATTTATCATTATTGTTATGTTTTTCTACTATTGCTGCATTTTCACCATAGAAGAGCAAGACATTGCTCAGAGGTGCTGGTTTTCATCTCCTCATTTAAGGTTTTCTCTGTCCTTCTTCCCTCTCTTCCACATCCCCAGATTATTACACTGGGAATACTTGTTTCTTCTGTCTACAGAGATAGCCTTTAGTTCAGGGTAAGGTTTACTTCATGGCCTAAAAATGGCTCTTACTCCTTGATCTGACTCACTGTGTTACAGTACAGTCACTTACAGATCAATTTATTTTTAGAATCGCAAAGAAATAGATCCTATGGGGAGCATTTGTTTCTGATCAAGAGATGGCTCCAAACCGAAATATGCTGCTATAGGGAATGTGATTTCAACTTGACCCTTAATATTAAGGACCCTCTGACGGTTATTTCATGCTGTTTGAAAGTCTGTTGCACCCTTCTGCAAACTTCTTCTGATGAGCTTAAAGGAAAAAATGGGCAAATGTAGACACTCCCATGTCCTGTGAGGCATGCGAGGTTTTGTTTGCTGCTTTTTTTCCTAGAAACAAGGTAATTTTCAACCCAGAGGGGTGGAAGAATTTGCTGCTATATGCTTTCTGAATTTTCTTTTTCTAAGAGGGAAGATGTGTATGGGGGGAAAGAATTTGAATCAAAACCTATGTTGTCATAGTGTTGTCACTCAGCGTTTAGCAGTTTTGAAGATGGTTTTCTTTGTTTTTCTGCTCAGAAGTGGTTGGGAGCACCGCGGCTCACTCTGTGCTCACTCAGTCCTACCTGACAGAAGTGGTTAGTTAGTGCTTCATTGTACACTACCTGACATTTCTTGGTCTTTTGGAAGGACAGTAAACGCTGCAGGGAGTTCATATCGATGCATCATCACTACTACCTGGCATATTCCCCTTTATAGTCTTTTTTTTTTTTTTTTAATTTTTTGGTTTAATTTTTGTCTTTCGCATTTTTAAAGAAGTTCATAATAAGAAGGTGTTAGCATGCATGGTAAAGTAACAGTATGCTGCTACTGTCAGAAAGGAGGGAGTCCCTGGACCTACCTACTGCAGACCTCTAACATTCAGCCAAGCTCCATCCAGATGCCAATAAGTGATTGGATGTTTCTGTCTGCTGGATCCCATACAGGCGATGGAACTATCATGCCATGTGGTTGGTCCACTGGGTAGAAAAATCACGTATGCATCTAATTATAAAAACAAATGCCCTGAGTACAGCACTGTGACCCCCACTCTACCTTAGCTGAGGGTGTTGTGCTGCTGAAGGGTGTAAAGAATGCTGTAACAGTATTTCATAGAATCATCATAGAATAGTTAGGGTTGGAAGGGACCTTAAAGATCATCTAGTTCCAATCCCCTTCCACTAGACCAGGATGCTCAAAGCCCTGTCCAACGTGAAGTAGTAGTTGTAGTTGTTCAGGAAGGCCTTGATTTAGTAACGTTGTTCTTCTGAAAGGGCACCTTTCACCTTGCTGCAGGTGAATTTGTTGTCATCTTATGTTGTATTTCTTACAACAAGAGTTACTTCAAAAGTCAGATGCAAGAATAACTTCTTGTATCCTGGCGGCACATCTAATTATTATTCTCACAAGTTAATGTTAGTTTTAATTTTACCTCTTCTTGTGGAAACTCTTGCTTCAGCCTTGACCTGTGAACACTTTTAATACCAGGGAGACACTTAAGGATCAACAGCCTGAGCTTGCTGCAACCGATAAATAATTTTAATATTTTTTTACAGGAATGAAAAAAGACAACAGATTGTCTTTTCTTTTTTGAAGAAAGGGAAGGAAAAGAAGGAAATAAAACCAGCTATGCTCTTTCCTCATGAACAGAAGTGAAGAGATGCATTTGTCTGATAAATATGTCTTTTGAAAGCAACTGTTTTCCTGAGAAAAGAAAGGGAACAGAACACCTACAAAAAGTTTGGTTACAGATTTTTCTTTAAGCATGTGAGGGAGAGCACATATGGGTTTGTATTCTTGTATAGAAGCCTTTTGCAATCCCTCTGGCTCTCGCAGAATCTATTCCCTTCTAGCTGTCCTGGTATTAAGTACCCAAATGTTTGGATTGAGGACCATGCTGCCACATTCTGACAAGCGGTCAGTGAAGTTAGAATGAAGCACTTGGGCATCACGCAACACATGCTCCAGAGATAACCCAGAAGGAATTTTGTCTGCGTTAGGGTTGTCCTTAGGCTACCCCTATAGTTTACTCCCTATGCTCTTTTCAGCTAATTGTAAGAGATAATGCTCTCTCCAGGCTTTTAGTCTTTTTGTGTATCCCCACAAGAGAATCTAATTAATGCCTATTATAGCATTGCCTCTGTGAGAAGTCATTTAAATGAAGTTATCAATCTGCTGTCCAGCTGTTACCAATCCAAGCTGAATTTGAATTGACAGCAGAGCCTGAGAGGAGTGGTGTTATCTCTGTACCAGTTTCTGATGCATCACTTTAAGAGTGTGTGTGGCCATACATAGGGTTCTCAAATCTATATTTAAGATTTGACTTCCAAAGGAGGTGAACATCTGCAGCTTTTATTGAGTTGTGTTGAAATTGCAGATATGCCTCTATAGATCAGGCCTGCTGCAATTCTCAAAATGGGGTTTCACATGTGTGCTCTGTGGGCAACTACATCCAGGGATCCTTCTTGAACACCATTGCCTCTCATATATACCAGCAGGCCTACCACAACCACCTCCTTCCCTCTGCACAATTAAAAATGGGAACCAAGATCCCTCAACAAGCAATTCAGCTTCCCCTTCAGAGGACTAAAGCTTCCATGATGCAATGGTTGCCACTCACAGAGTAGTGTGGGCACATTCCTTCCTGCCCATACTTCATTAAGGCCTCCTGTCACATACTACACTGATTTTTTGAGTTTGATTTTTGAGGAAAATCACAGAGGTGTAGAGAGGTCAGGGCTATAAGCCAGCAACTGTGATAAATTTAACTCTAAGCAAGGGCAATGGAAAGGAGATCCCCCAAGATGTGAGAAATAACTGAGCAAGGTAAAGCTTTTTGAAGTCTGAAACAAGTAAATGTATTTACAAGGTTGCCTGTATTTTAAGCTGTAGGCAGTGGGAGATGGGAATGGAGGAGAGGGAAGCTTGTGAACTCTTTAAAGAAGGTTTTGTTCTTTCCTAAGCTGTGATATTTTTCAGTGGTCAAAATTCAGTTACCACCCATGTGCTAGTGCTTCAAGCCTATGGCATTTATCCTTGTTTCTTGCAGTGACCCATTTGATAATATTTGTGATCCTTTTCTGTCTGTGATGTACTTCTAGAGCATCACTAGTAAGCTTCTCTACTTGCTTAGGGAAAAAGTTCTTTAACATCTTCAGACTATGGACAGCTTTTAAGGTGGTGGTAGTGGTTGAGTCTTGCTACTCTGGCTGTGATCTAAAGCCTGTTGAAGTGAATGGGAGTCTTTCCACTTCAATAGGCTTTAGATCTGTATCCTTCCCCATAAGTGTAGCTAAGTCTAAAACATTGAATATTTGGAAAAAGAGAGCAGCACATCTTATATTTCCTGTGCTCTGGAGTTTCCTCAGGTCAAAACCTGTCTTCAAAAGTTTTCTCTGCAGTGTTTATTCCTACAAAAGGAGATAAAGGTCTTTGTTCCTCTAGAAGTCCCTAGATTACTAGATTAAACAAACAGAGCAGTAATGTTCTCACTGTTTTCCATCACCTACTAAAGTTCAGAACTTTCTCCCTCCCCCAGCATTTCCATTTCCTCTACTTCCTGTCTTTGCAGATTGGGTAACAAATGCTGAATATTTCCTGAAGTTGACTAATGACAGGACATTGATGTCTGCAGCTGAGCAGTCTGGCTAGTGCTGTGTTGAATTCTCGGCTGAAAGGAGGTGCTACAGCTGTGTTTGTGGAGTCCCCCCTCCAATATGTTTCTGTCTTTTTAATTCCTTTAGGGTATTGTATCAACCTAATCTAAGCACCCTGCAGCAAACATGCTTCAAATGACTTTCAATTTCTTGCAGTATTATTACTACCTTAACAAAAGAAGATTATCTTAGGCCAAATTGAGATACAGGTCTGTGATTACACATCCTTTTCGCCTATTCTGCTCAACAGAAACCATAATGATTGGGAAAATCCATTATTTGAAATGAATGCTTGTATTGGGTTTGCGCGGCAAGGGTTTTTTTGGGGGGGGGAGGAGGGCTGCAGGTGTGGCTTCTGTGAGAAGCTGCTAGAAACTTCCCCAGTGTTTGATAGAGCCAGTGTCAGCTGGCTCCAAGACAGACCTGCCAGTGGCCAAGGCTGAGCCCATCAGCAACAGTGGTAGTGCCTCTAGGATAACAAGAAGGGGGAAAAGTTACTGTGCAGGAGCATCTGCAGACAAAAAGAGGAGTGAGAATATGTGAAAGAAACAACTCTGTGAAGAAGTGAAGGGGGCGAGGTGCTCCAGGCACCAGAGCAGAGATTCCCTGCAGCCTGTGGTGCAGCCCATGGTGAGGCAGGCTGTCCCTCTGCAGCCCAAAGAGGCCCATGCTAGAGCAGACATCCACCTGCAGCCCAGGGAAGACCTCATGCCAGAGCAGGGGGATGCCCGAAGGAGGCTAGAAGCCCATGCTGGAGCAGGTTTGCTGCAGTACTGATGACCCTGCAGGAGACCCATGGTGGAGCAGTCTGTTCCTGAGGGACCCACGCTGGAGCAGTTTGTGGAGGACTGTCTCCCATGGGATGG
>NW_009915929.1:138013-145368 GCF_000696875.1 Nestor notabilis | reverse complement strand
GAAGGAGGGAGGGGTGTGGGGGAGATGTTTTTAAGATTTTATTTTATTTCTCATTATCCTACTCTGATAAATTAAGCTAATTTCCCCAAGTCGAGTCTGTTTTGCCCATGACAGTAATTGCTGAGTGATCTCTCCCTGCCCTAATCTTGACCCATGAGCCTTTTGATATATTTTCTCTCACCTGACCAGTTGAGAAGGGGGAGTGGTGGAGCAGCTTTGGTGGGCACCTGGCATCCAGCCACAGTCAAACCACCACAATGGCTTTTAAAATTAAGAGGAAAAGAGGGTAAAATCTTCTACAGGTAGAAATTAGTTTGAGTTTTGTTTACATAAAGTTAGGTTAGGCACCCCCAGTATTCATAATGTTTAGAACAGGGTTTCTTAGGTTTCCCAGCTAACTTTTATACTGAGAGTATAACAGCCAGGAGGAAAAGGAATTTAATTAATTTTATTTTATAGCTTAGGCTTTCCCTGTGAAATGGCTATACTATCTCTCCTCTTAGCTGGGCATTTCTCCCTCATTATGTCATTAAAACTTGAATTGCTCCATTTCTTATGTGTTGACATTTCTTATGTTATAAGATGCACAGGATTGTGTTTCTGTATGTAACAAATTATAGCGATGTTCTATAACAAAACATATGCCTTGTCCTGATTAGTAATGGCATTGATGTGAGCAGAGAGTGTCCAGGAGCAAAGAAAACCAGACTTACAGATTATTTCCTTAGCTGACATGCAGTGGCTGTTGATCCCAGTGTCAGAAAGTGTTACCATATATGCTTGCTTTGAAGCTAAAAGCACTTCTTCAAAGCTGGACAAATATCAGCAATCAGAACAGTGGGCAACAGAAATATTTAAGTTTCTGAACAAGAAGGGTGGAAAGATGTGATAGAAATGCATCGTATAGTGATACGAGGGTTAAGAGGAACAAGGAATGACTCTCATGTGGCAGAAATGCTCATGGATCTTTGATCTAGAATGTGATTGTTCCTTTGTGTGTGAGTCTAATGAATGTGATCCACACCTAAATACCTTCTGGGAAATATACCTGTGAAAAAAATCTAAAAACAAGTGGGCTCAACTCCTGGCATACTACAAAAAGCCTTTTTTTTCCCAACACATATGCTTACTTTGGCGACATTGGCTTATTCTTTACTTCAGGATTAGAATATGATTCTAATAGGATTTTAGTCTTGTTTGGTAAATGAAAGTAGAAGACATATTTGGGTTTTTACACAAGTAGTGAAAAATTAAAGTAGTTGAATTTGGGATACACATAGAAGCCTTATGACCATTTGTAGGACATGATTTTACTTCCAATAACCAATTTGAATAATATCATTGCTTTTAAATACATTTTTGTATGTTGAATATTGCAAAACTAGGAAAAACGGGCAGTTCAGTAAAAACACACACCTCAATCCTTTTCTCCATCTCTTCCATTACTGTTATTATTTTTTCCTCTGCTGTGTTCCGATTTTCCAGTGTAGAGACTTTCAAATGAAAGTTAACAGATGCTATTCCACACAATCAGACTGCTCCTGAGGGGAGCTTGTTCCCACCAGACATTTTACAACATCTGTTTGAAGCTGACTTTGCGCTCCTTCTGTTCCATCTCAAATTGGAAGCCCCGATGAGAAGAGATGAGAAGGTACATGTACTGAGGCAGGGCTTTGATCCGCGATGCCACACACTGACTGACATTTCCACTTACATTGAAACATGCTGCTCTCAGATACATGGTAATAAACAGGACTGTTCAGCTGGCTAACAGAGATGCTGTTGAGACAGCAGGGGAAAAAAGAATCACCTTTGTTAGCAGAAAACCTTTTTAAAAATCTCAGCCTCAGAAATATATTACATTGTTTATACAGTTTGTTTAATCCTTTATATTTTATTCACCCACAGCATGAAGTTTTATGATTTTATTGATATGCTAGCACACTTTTCTTGTGGAGCTTACTGGAGTTCCTAGGCAGAGCTTCAGGATTTCTCCTTATATCCAATTTTACCACTTCAAATTCATGTTGCTATAGTGTGCGAATATAATTTTTTTCTTCATTACAGCAATGCAAACCTTTCTGTTCACATTAAACTTTGTCATCCCAACAATTCTGTCCTTCTGTTCTCAATTAAAATCTCTTGCCTTTAAAATTATACCGTTCAGTGCTGTCTCTTTAAAAAAATAGGGAAACAAAGATATGCATTTTTCAGAGGAGGGAGGATATTGCAAAATTATTTTCACAATTATTCAATATATCTAAAAATGTAACACTGCAGAAACAAAGAAATTGTTTCATTTCAGTGACAATACCAGCAGATCTGAAGTTAACTGACAACTTTATCTAACACAGATGAACAGAGTCCTGAAGAGCGATCTCTATTTCTTTTTTAATGTGTGATGTTTTGAATGCTGATCTGGGAGAATAAAAGCATTTATGAAGCATTTAAAAAGCTTTGATAAGGTGAAACTTACTTTCCTTTTTTGAAACTGTATGTTTTTTATTTTAACCTATAGGCCGAATGCCCTAGAAAAATGGTGAAAACTTTAGTTTATTCTGGGCATCTTAAGAAAAGGTGCTGAAAGTACATAAAAGGTCATGTACTATGAAAATCAATAGGATTTTACCTAAAATTCTCCCTACACAGTGATCATGTTATCTCTCATTCTTTTATGGCTTCTCAAGATTTCATAAGCTATTGTATCTCTAGATATGAATTTAGGAATAAATTAGGTCATCTTCCAGAGTAGTATAATCATAGAATGGTTAGGGCTGGACCAAGTAGTGTTGACCAAGTAGTAATTTTCCTAAGATTTCAGTGGTCCTTCATGAGATTTTCTATATCAATACTGAGAATATGGCTCCCTTTCAGATTTGGCTTGTAATGCTTGAGATAAGATGGTCACACTGCAGAACAAGGAAAAGTAATAGGGCAGAGGGAAGAACAAGAGTGTTGGTTTGTCAGAGTACAGGAACAAGCTTCTGGGAGGCTCGATTAAAGGTCATAAGTATCTCAAATATGTTTTTTAAATGCTTCAGTAAGCAAACTACCAGAGATCTTTCCTTCCTTGCTAAACACGAAAGAGCTCCCTGGGGTATAATTTGGGGGTTTCAGTAAACAGAAAGAAAATATTTATGTGCTAGTACGGTCTGTTATAGTCCTTTTTCTTTTCTAAGATGTCATCTACCTGACTTCTCATCTATTTCATTGTGTTTTATCAGTGGCTGCTGGAAACAGGGCTTAGTCAATGAAATAGCAACCCCTTGATGCCCATAAGAGTCACAAGACTTTCTAGACTCAGTGTCTGAACTGCTTCTAGTTGAAACATTGCCTTTAAATTGTCTCATAATAGGTTAGAACACATCCTCAAGGCTTCCCAGTTGCTTATACACTATATTGCATGCATGACACAACAGTGATTGACTGAATATCTACTTGAAGGTCATTACTCAGTCTCACTATGATGGACAGCAAGGGTCACAGGAGATCCAGTGAAGACTCATACTTCATTCCTCCGCAAACTAATAGATTGGCACAGTAGTATCTCACAAGATCAGCAGTGTCAAGTTGGTGAGCCAAGCAAGGGAGGTAGCCCCCAGATGTGAGAAGATGGTACAAGAGTTTCTAATATTTTAGGCTATTTACATTTGCTTTCAATCTCTTGGGAAGGAGTCTGAAGTTGGGTTTTGAAAACACCAAGCACCTTAATGGAAGTATCTGGCAGGAGGAGGCCTGAGCGAATTTCCCCATCTTCTTCCAGACCTTTTGTGATGGTGTGGTGTTATCTTCTTATTGAGATTCAGCCTCCAAATCTACAGCTTTGTCCTTTCATAGATGGTTGAATCCAAGAAAGATTGGACGTTTACAGAGTCTGGTCACATCACTTGAGATTCATGGTGGTAGGTCTAGCGTCAGTGACATGGATGAATGACTTCAATAAAGAAGTACAGTGGAAAAGCATCTTCCACAAACCTATTTGTACCATATGTTATGCCCCAAAATGCTGCTTTAGTAGAACCCCCAACCTTGGGGCCTTCTGTTTGTTATTAGTAACATTTGCTTTCAGTTCCCCACCATTTTTTTTGCGTGGGGTGTGGGGGGGGGAACAAGGAATATCTGAAAACAATAACTGTTGTTCATTGACATAAACCGGCTGTCAGTTCCTTGTGGGACCCGGGCTGATAAAAACCAGGGAAAAACTATTTTATTTGCAATGTAAGGAATTTTAGCCTGTGGAGATTTTTAGTTCAACAGCAGTAAAGGTAGGGACAGCAACTAGTGAGGCTGTTAAAGGTTACATTCTCTCCCACCCTCCCTTTTTCCCAGTCCCTTGAGTCATAATTAAACCTCCAGAAAGTGAGAAATTGTTACTAATGCTAACACACGGTTTGGCACAACAGAATCATGCATTTACTGACTTGTGTTTTTTATTTAATTTCATTTTTTATAGGTCAAGCTGAAATTTTACTTGACTATTTGGTGTACTGAGGGCTTTTTCTGAATCTGAAACTTTTAATTTGATTTGAGAGTTTCACAGGTATAACGACAATGGAAACAAACACCTTGTTCAACAGCCTGACAATAATGATCTCCTAATGGAATAGTTAGGCACTTTAATCAGATGTGACTTTAGCGCTCTCAAGTTGAAAATGTTGGAGATGGTCTGTTGTTCTTTGTACTGCTTAAGGATTTCTCCCAAGAGATTAGCTGGACACAGAAGTGACCTAATTACCCTTCATATCTTTTTGAGAGCTGTCCACATTTGAACGGACAGTTACATCATATATTATTATTATCTACCTTTTCCAGGACTAAAACACTATACAGAGTTACTTAGAAGACCCCTACTCAGATAGGACTTAATAAATTCGGTGGATAAAGTCTGAGAGGAGTTTAGGATTTTGCATTACTGCTTTCAGCCATTTCCTTAGTGGAATGTCGTGTGACTCATTTGTAAAAGAGACTTTCTATCAACACAGGACTCCTTTGAGTACCTGTTGGGGAAGTTTATTTACAAGTCTTTATATCCAGTCATGTCTTAAGTTAACTACTTACATGTCTTAGAAAGTGATTCCTCAGCAAAAGGTGATTCTAAGACAAACAGGGGCAGAAGGGCGTTGCTCAGTTCTGAGACTGCAGTGTATGAGCTTATACTTTCTGTGTACAAATACCAGCAGCTTAAACTGGTCGATGAGATCCTTGGAAAATCTCTCAGTGAAGAAGAAAGAATTACTGGCACCTGTTGGATTGCCGTTGCCATTTCTTAAAATATATGGCCCTTTTAAGGTCATCTGTTAAACTACTGACCACCTCTGACCTTGCAGCCTGGTGTGATTTCAGCCCAAGGTAATATGAACTGGTAGGTTAAAAAAATATTCTCCCTCCTGCTGCAGATATATTTCAGTGCTTAATAGCCATTTGTGTTGTCTTCCTCCCCCCCAACTTTTGTTGTCTATGGGGTAGGCTGCATTTGGTCCCAGAAAGCCTGGAAAACCTTTGACTTCAGTTCATTCTGTTCACAGTGGATCCCAATTTTTCTTCCATACTGAAACCACAGAGTTTAGATCAGCTGTTCCCAGTTTCCTGGTTTGATGTTGCTCTGTAAGACATGGCTTACTGCAAGGCCAGGGTTTTCTTGGACTTTCTTCCTATAGGAAGACCCCTTGCCTGTGCAAGAACCCTGATGTGTAGATGGAAAAAAGTACAGCATCTCTTGAAATGCATCTATCACCCTTGGACAGTGCTACCATTCTCACAGTATTTCTTGATGCTGCTGTCTCTCCAGTACACAAGAAATGTGAATTGTGGAGAAAGTTTGCCTTGTTTTCATTCAAAGGATATCATGAGGGCTATGTCTTCTCCATATATTGCAAGTAACCAAAGACTATTAGATCAAGCTGCTTACGGAGAAGACAAAATTGTGAAATCAAAGAGTACTTCCCCTCTAGTTGTCTAGATAACATACCAAAGTGTATCTGTTGCCATATTTAATAAGGTAGAACTGAAATTTTGCATTCAATTATAAGATAGAAGCCTAAATATAAGTGCTTTTTATTAGTTTAGCTACTAAGATTAGAGAAGGGTATAGAATTACCTGAGAAATTTACCTGTGCTATTGCTTCTGGGAGTACTATTTTCCTGTGCTCATTTTCTTCAAATATCCATTCATTCATTTTTAATAAGAGTGAAATTCAGACCAGGATACCAACTTCCAGATGCATTTTTGCTATCCTAGGGAATGTTTATTTTTATTTTGAAACAAAGTGAACTTTACTATCAGACAATATTTTAAATTCAAACAAAAAATATCTCAAATGCTGTATTGACACAGTGCACTTGTTTCTAAAACCTCAGAACAAGCCAAATAAGTATCCATACTGAGTAAACGGATTATTTACTTTTTAAGTATTTTTAGCTTCTGGTACTGCTCCCAGTTTGATCTTTGGCTTCTTGATTATTGATTCCTGAGGGTAGGGTCAGAGAGACAGATGTTCTCTCTCTTGCTTGATGTCACAAGTTGGGAATACTTCTTTCATGTCTTCATGGTTTGTGACCTATAGACACCACCATAGTATAAGTAATAATAAACACACTGATGTGTGCCTGGTGGAACTCCTCTGAAGCCAATGGGGTTATGTTAGTATAAGGTAAAAATTAGGCTATTTACCTTAGAGGCATCCTACATTTCTATATATCTGTAAAAAACATTAACAATTACTATCTGGTGTAGTATTCACAGCTCTGGTGTAGCTATGTTTCTATGGTGCAGCTGCACAAGCATTTTCTGGTGGTTTTCATCTTTGTCTGTGTCAAAATGTATTTAAATATTTAAATGTATGCCATCATGGAGGATGTTAGTGCATCCCTAATATTATTACTGAGCACCTTCTTACTCTGTAATGCAGCAGCAGTTTACATGGCAGTCTCCACTGCCATTTACAGTAGTACATCCCAAGCTCCCACGACTGTTCATCTACGTGCCATGACAGGAGATGGTGCTTGGATTGACATTCCAACACCTTTCTTGCCCATACAGCAAAGCTCCAGCAATGCCAGCTGACACTTTCTTTTCACAGTGGAATTTAGTAGTTATAACTCTCGTCTGTTTGCACGTCTCAGCTTCTATTTTTAAATACTGCTAATCCTCAGCTTAAGGGCCAGCCTCCATCTGGCCTTACAAGGGTGCGTGGTGGTGAGGGAAGTATAAAGGAGCCTTCCCAGACCTTGTGCAGTCCTCCTGGGAGCCAGGCACAATTGCTGCCTTAAAAATGGTGACAGGAAAGATGCTCTTGCTTCATCTCCCTCTTGAATACAGAGAGGCAGCAGGTGGAGGAGCTGTGCCCCACCATGTC
>NW_009915929.1:122245-137982 GCF_000696875.1 Nestor notabilis | reverse complement strand
GGAATAGCGTTCCTTCTCTGAAGGACACTGCCCAAATGGCAATGTGAATCTAGCACTATCCTGTACTGTAAGCATTGTCTGAAGCATGCAGCTGGACTTGGAGGTGGTCAGCTACTTCATTGTTTAAAACTGTGAAGTCCCTCACTTTGTGTGCCTACCCTCAGGTTAACAGTTGTCAGTTCACTCAAGGAAATCAGGGCTGTAGTCTGTGCAGACCTAGCCTTGCATTTGTTGTATGTTTCCCGAAACAACAGGAAAAAGGTAATAAGAGTGGAAGTCATGGACAAGCTCAGCAAGCAGCTCAGCTTTGTGCTGCTGAGATGGGTAAGGAAACAGTCTTCTCCCTCTTAGAGGGATATTGTTTCTGCTGGAAAACTCTGCCGGGAAGGAGTCAGGGCACCAAGAGAGGGGCTCTTAGACAAAACTGTTTGTTTGAAAAGACCCCACTCTTGTTTTTCTTTTGTGTGGTTTTGCAATCCATCTCCTCCACTGGCTCAGTGAGGACGTGGAAGGAGACTTTTCTGCGAGAGAGTCCTCTGGCTGCCCAGCTGCTGTTGCATCCAAATAGACCGTGGAGACTGGAGGGCTGGGTTTATAGTCTTTCGAAATAGCTGTCTGATTGAAGCGAGGCAGAATCAAGCCTGCTCTCTTGTTGCTACTGGGAATGATGAAGACCCTACAAAGAATTATGTTTTCCAGAGAAAAGAGGGTTAGTATGTGCTATCACTTCCTGGTGAAGGCTCTTGTTTGTTAAGTAACTAGCAGAAATCTAACTGCTAAAGCTTGAATAAGACATGGTTTCAGTGTGCTTTTACAATCAAAGTAACTGAGAATTATGTGGTATTTTGGAGTTCTTACCTTCCATTTATTTTATATCCTTTAGTCCAGTGGTATAATCTGTCTCCTATTATGTCTTAAGTAGGCCGCTTAGGTCCAGAGCAGTGACATTCTAGCAGGACAAGGCCTTTGGCTAATAGCAGTTGGAAAAAGGATGCTGGTTTGGAGGACAGGCATAAAGAAGATGTAATCAGTAGTGATATCAAAGGATGTCAGCCAAGTTGGTCTTGTAGGAGGTATAGTGGGCATAGGACATCGCCCTTACTGTGCTGAAGAGGCTTGGACAGTTGCCATGACTTTAGGTTTAAAAGTGTCTATCCATTAACTTTAACCTTTTGTGCCAAAGGAAACCAACACATTCAAATAACTTTTTCTTTCAAGTTAGGATTTGCAATTAAATGGTTTTTCATCAGTATCTGTATATGTTAGGGCCCACTTTCCACCTTGTGCCTGGCTCCCCGATATCTTTAAAAGCCAGCTAGTGAAGTTTACCACAATGAAAGCACATCTGTGTTATATGCAAAGCCTAAAAAAGAGGGGTAGTATGTCCTGTGCAAGTTAAATAAGTTTATTTTCCAATAAGTATCTTTCCACATATGCCAAGCAAATATCTCAAGATACTCTAATTTTTCCACTACTGACTTGCACTGTTACTTAGTGAGATGATAAAGGTTGTGGTACTTGTGCACTTGTAATGATACTATTTTGCTTTATTCACTAACTTCAGTTATGGTATTTCCTTGAGCAAAGTTAAGCTTGTATGAAATAGTCCAAGTTCTGACCTGAATGAAGCATGCTCATTAGTGTCTGCATCAAATCACATTCAGTGGTGAGTAGCACACACTGTTCTTAAAGCACCAAGTATTGAAACTATTTTTTTATTTTTAACAATATAAATGAGAAAAAGAAATAAATGGCATTCTGTGTATGAAGAAGCTATTAACAATTTTTTGTTCTTTATTATTTTACTTTATTATTAGAGAAAAAATATACTATTCATTTTATTTTGCATGAAATTATATAGGCAGTAAAAATTTGTGAACAAAGAAATACATTTTTCACTAATTCCACAGCACTTCTGTTTCATTTTATGATTTTTTTTTATTTCACTTCTGAGAGTACTTCTACTGAATTTAGGGAACAGTAGGAAACCTACCCATTGGCTAATTTAACCTGTAAAAATTGTCTTTCTGCTAGTGGAAATAAAAAAAAGTAGCCTGCTGCCTATTTTATATATCTCATTTCTCTTTCCAAGGTTATTCATTCACATCCTGTGGAAGTTTGATTTTTTAATGGTTTTCTTTTTCTCCATTTATTTTGTAATGTATTTCTGCTACTACCCTAAACTAAGAAAAAAGAGAAAAATTATTTATGTGCTTAGAAAAATCAATCAACAGCTTTCCAAAAAAAAAAAAAAAAAAAAAGATGAGCTATACCTGCAGATGTGAAATTTGTAAAAAAGAAGTAAGGAAAAATGCCAGCTTTTTCACTGGTGAAATGAAATAAAACAAAACCAGACTGAGGGTGGGATTGTATAAACCAAAGCTTCCTAAAATAAAGGCATGCAATCTTTTAACCATATTTTTGCATGGTTGGTCTCAATGTTTATATAGTGAGCCTTTATTGACATGCCCGCTTATCTAGGTAAGACATCTTCCTAGGGCTTAATTGCCCTTTTACCAGTTGTCTTTTAAACTCCCATGTGACTTTATTTTGATCTTCTGTTATAATCCTGTTTGATGCTTATCTGAAAGCATTTCTTCTTCTCCTTTAGAAAGTCTAATTGGAAGGTGACTGCAATCTTTTATTTTACTTCACAACAATTTTACTCAAATGTTCAGGTTACTTCTTCAAAGCAGAGTTTTCCTGTAGCTGTTTTCTTCATTCAGTCACTGTAGATTATACTACAAATAGTCACAGCTATGCAGTTACAGAGTGAAGGGATATTTTATTTGAATCCAAAAGAGAATAAGGATTCGAGTCAGCATTTAGTTGATATCTTTATGCATCCCTTTTCTGTTACTGTGCTCTAGTCCATGATTCCAATTCATATAATTTATCATAAGGAAAAGAATACTTCCTTGTTCTGCTCTTCTTACAGACACATGCATTTAAAAGGCTTTGAACCACCATGTCCCTTCACATTATTTATGACCTGAAGAAAGCATTCTTATTTAGAAAGTTATGTGATTTAGAGAGCAAATGCTGTTCAGTATCAAAAAAATAAGCTGTGGAGACAAAAACATTTTTATTTAACAAAGAACTTCCTTAACAGGATTTTTTCTTTTTTTTTTTTCTTTTTTTTTTCTTTTTTCTTTTTTCTTTTTTTTTACTGAATTCCTGAAAAATTCTTCTTGTTGGGCAGAGTTAAAGTCAAAAAAATTCGTGACTGTATACAAAGCAAATGAATGTGAAAATGCACAAGTAATTTACATATGAAGTAACATCATCCCTGCCTATTGGGGTCCATCTGTGCTTGCATTAAAATAGGGAATTAGGGAGCCCATATGTATTAGTGCACGTGCAACAGGAGGAGGTTTGACCCACTGAATTACACATGTGATATTAATACAAGCTGGGCTGTGTACTAAACTCCTTACAGCAGTAGGAGGTTGTATGTCAAAGATGTATGTTAAGGTGAATTACGGCTGTTTACTCTATCTGATGTGCAGAACTTATTTTCCTGGTAGGCCAGTCGGCATCAACAATTTAAAATCTGGGATTAAGGGTAATATTGTACTTAATTTATCTACAGGATTCTGTGAAGACAAAAAGTTATCTGAACTGGTACTTAACACTGAGAATAAAGTGCTAATCATTAGTCTTATGAAAAATGATGGCAGAAGAGCATAATTGCCACTCTAAGTGGTGTGAACTTCAAATGCAATCTCGCAGAGTCGTGCCAAAGAGCGTCTAATACCAATACAGGGATTTGAATCGTGGTCAGTTGACATTTAGCCAGTTTTGACTCAGAAGGTAGAGTGCTACTGACTGAATTGTTAACACTGGGCAGTTTGGTTTTCCTAGGAGGCCGAATATGTGATCTTGCACAGCAGTGCAGTATCTAATGAAATATGATGAAATCACATTGTCATATGCTGTGATTTCTTTGGGTCTGTTAGAATGTAGTTGGCCAACAGATCTGGGCTAATAAACTAGACTTTCTAGGCTATGAATTATGATGACTACAAGATTTGCTTTTCCACTGTTTGCAGCTCTTGTCCAACTACAGCTGTTATCTGTGGTCTGGAAACACCTATTCTGTGGTTCATGCTACTTTCAACGGGCTGGCTGAGCTCCTGTTACCTCTGCAGGCTGTGCCATATGGAGGTCGAGGAAGTTAGTTCATACTAACCTCTTTACTGTCATGCCTCTGTTGCTTACAGAGCCTGACCTACATAGCATCAAAACGACTCGGCATCCTCTGTGAATTACGGTCAGTGCAGTAGAGACTTGGTCCAAGACTATGGTGAGAACTACTTGGATCAATCCCAAAGGAATCCAAGTCTGGCATCAGTGTAGCTTTCTACCTTGAAATACTTACTTTTAAAACCAAGTTATTTGTCATGTCTAAGCTATTTCTTTACTGTTATTTTATGACATGCCTTTTCAGCTATCAGTGCACATGAAGCTCATGTTTGTGTTTTGTGTACTGATATATATTCAGTATCTCTTTCTTTATAAGGATTCCCCATCATTGCAGCGCAACATGTTTGGCAGCTTAGGCTTTTTTCCGTATCCTGCAGGATAAATGGCTAGTATGAACGATCAGCGAATACTGATCTTCAAATACAGCTTGCCAGATTAATACGTAAACGATCTAAAATAGATCCTCAGTTCATACCTCCTACTATTTCACCCTTAGCATCCTGAAGTCTAGTTCAGACTGTGCATCTGTCTCATGTTATAGTGATGGTGGGACAGTGCATTGTCATTTGAGGCTCTGGATTTTTGCTTGAATAATTCATTTTGCAAAATTCTAGCTGGCTGGTCTCCTGTGTAATATAGTGGAACCAATCAGCAATCTTAAACTGGCTGGTTAGATACATGATGGCATAGCTGTTAGAGCAGCCACACACACATTCACAGAAACATTCTGGGAGATGTTTTTATTGCTTTATTATGTTTGTAAATCTCTTTTTTTTGCACACACTGAACACTGAGTGAAATGATCAACTGCTAGTTATTATATATTATGTATTTATAATAATTATTAAGTATTATTATAATTTTTGGGCTGTTTACTGAGCAGGTATATTTGCCTGGCTTATGACTCTCTTGTGCTTATAAATAAGTTACTCTGAACCTATCACCTCTTTAATGAATGGGCACAAAATAACATGTGTGGACAAGAGCATGTCATGTGCAGCTTAAGCACTACCAGTAGTTAGTGCTAGTGAAATAACACAACGTGATGCCTATCAGCTTGCCACTACCTCTGTAGGCAGTGGTCCAACCACATGCTTCTCTGTACTGAGATATATTGATTATCTCATGTACTAAGAGTCCAAAAGTAAGCCTAATTTCAAAGGGTGCATCAGAACATTTTGCAGCCATGGATAACAGTGGCTGCCAATTTCTGTACAGAATGCTTTTGGAAATACTTCTCAAATGTGCCCCCTTGTCGTGCCAGGTCCTGCTTGCTTTTTGTTCTGCACCTAGTGCATGTGCCTGCATGTGTATCTTTTAATGTATCTTTTCTTCTTTGCCCGCTCTGTATCTTCTTTATAAAAGATCATTCAGATCTCACAGCTGTGCTGGAGGGCTCTGGCATGCACCAAAACTAGCACGTCTGCATGATTCACACAGAAATGTAGAAGATGGTGTCAGATAGACAGCTAGATGAGGTCTAGCCCACTGGCCCACAAGCAGCTCATAGTGCTCCCAGGAGGACTTGGGCTGGGTTTCTCAGGCTCCAAGCTGATTAAAACAAGAGGTATTGTTAAGGCCATAACAAGTCTTGATTCTGGGGTTAGGGGAAAAAGCTGACAGCTGTCTTGCAACTGGAGGTAAAAGGGACACAGACAGAAGCTGCAAGTATGGGAAAATCAACTTTATAGAGTGATAGTCAAGAAGAAATTAAATTCTAATATGCCTGTGTTTTTCTTCAGGGTTAGCAAATTTTAAGAATCTTAAGTATAAATAATACTAATGTACTGAACACCACGAGTGCACAGTGATGTAGAAAACAAATGATATAGACAGCCCCTGTCCTAAAGACCCTGTAACATAAGCAGTGTCTGACACAAAATGAACAGAACTCACTGGGAATAATTAGGATACATTCTTAAAGTGTGGTGGTGTTTATGTTCTCTATAGTTGTGATTAGGATTGTCATGGGATATCCTTTTGGAAAAACAAACAAACAAACAAACAAAACCAGAATCTGTGTGGTTTGTGCTTGGGCATCATGTGAAGGTATTGATGCTTTCTGAGGAATATGGCTAAAAAGGGTAACATGTTAGGGAGTGGAAAGTGGGTACTGGTTTGGGGAACTGCAGAGATGCTCATATCGAAAGTAGGTTAGGATATCATTGCTGTTGGTGTATCATAAAACTAGAGATAGCTGTCACTGCAGAAATACAGGCACGTCTTTACAATAAAATCTAGATCTCGTTCACCTCAAGTTTGCAAAATTCGTATTTGAAATTTATTGAGGTTTTCTGGTTGCAGAAAACTCATATCTGAAAATTTCCCAAGTATGACTGGGTTTTATTTTTGTTTTGGTATTTTTTTAATTGCATTTCTTCCCTACAGCTCTTCTGTTAAAATGTCATCGTTGCATTGCAAAGTGCATGGTAGCAGTTACTAAAGCTTTGGGCAGAATTCTAAAGCAGGTACGGAGGCCTGTTGAAAATGTACGAAAGAGATTTTATGCTCAGTTTAGCTCATGTTACGTCCTGTAAGGTGAGAATCTTTTTGAGAATTTGTAATGCTAAATCTGAGGAACGTATGAATTTCAGAGGACTTCCAGGAAGGATTTTGATTCTGTAATGCCTAGGATGTGCAGCTACCAAATACTACTTGTCAGACTTTGCAATTATGTACTTCATAAAAGTCTCAGCAGTGACTTAAGTCAACAGGACTTACACAGAAAGTTAAGTATCTCTTACTTTGATCCCTTGTTTCTTAAAAAGTTGGTGCCTAACTTAACTTTCTTATGATGGACTGTGTGATACAGCTTCTCCAAAAGGTACAATAAATTAACTGTACTGATAAATAGACTTGCTCATTATTTTGAAAGTATTCTTTCCTAACTGATTTGCCAATGTCCTTTAACTTTTCTGCTCTGAAGATTGTTTTAAAGGGTAAATTCAAGATCATGTGACTTCAGTGAGATAATTGTACAGTTTGGAGTTAGGGATGGGCTGCAGTCACTTGGGCTGTAGTCCTGGGCTTAACTCATCATCCATATAGCTCAGATTTAACTTAAGCAATGCATTGCATACCATATTATCTCTTTAATTATCTTACCTGGTCCTTTAGTTGACTACATAATGGAAAAGAGGAGGAATATCGACTGCTATCTCTTTCCACTAACCTCTTGCTCCTAGGCTACTTATTCTTTATAAAATGAAGTGCCTTGAGCTGCTGAAAATGAACACAACAGCTTGAATGTCTTTTGTAGCAGTCAGATCAGTAGTTGCTCTGTCAGGTTACAGGAACTTAGGTTCATAAAACACTTCTTTCTCCATTCTGTAGTTCACAAAAATCATAGTGAACTCTAGAATCATTCCACTGGTAATTAAGCAAGCTTCATGTCAGCTCTTTTAAAAATAAATATATTTAAAAAAAATCCATAATCAAACCATTGGATCTAAAGACTAGTTGCTAGTGTAATGAATTGCTGATACTTTAAAGAAAAAGAAAATTATGTTAGCTGATTTGAGTGCAAATATCTACTGTACTTACCATGCACTTCTATTACCCACTTCAGGTTCCAAAACACTTTTCAAACTGCAGTTGCGCTTTGCATGCTTAATTTAAGATCCTTTTGACATTGAAATAGGAGCAATTTGGTGCTGCAAACTCTGTAATAGGATCACTCTTAGCATCACTAATGCTCCAAAGTAGCATACATGACAGCTAATGGTGTCCTCAAGTATTAAATGTAAGAAACTTTTGGAGAACTTACAACAGAGAGTGTAGTTTCCCAAGCTGAATCTGAGCTGTGGTATCAACCAGGCTGTCTCAGCACAGAGGTCTATTCTAGGGAAAAAAATACTTTTCTTGGGAATAAAATAAAGCCAAAAATTTCCATGAGGAGTATCTTACTTCTCATTCAACACCCAGCAGTACTGCAGGGTAAATTTTCTGCTGGGCTGGGGAAATAAATCAGGGCATTCTTGTGGAAAGCAAACTTTTTCTGTGAAAATGAGGAACTCAAAAGTTCAAGTTTTTCGAAGGTCCCTTTCTTGCCCCAAATTTAGCAAAATATTTTAACCATCCCTTACCCATACTGTTACTAATTTGGTGTGGGTTCTTTAGACATCAGAGATAGACTCCGTGATGTCTTGTGGTGGACAATGTGGATGAAACACTTTTTTTCTAGCTTAGTGTCTTCCCAGATAACTTAATATCTTTCCTGATACTATGCTCAGAAAGCACAACAAATGTTTTTGCCTAGTCTATGCATGTATGAGGCTGATTGATGTGGCTAGGATTTCTCCCAGAAGCAGATGTGAGGAATGGGAAACACTGCTGATGAGAACTGTTGCCTGCAGGGGTGGGATGTACATATTCTGGGGATAAAGGAGTGGCTAAGCTGCTTCCTTAAAAGGGAAAATGTACCCTGAACTGATTTTTACAAGCTGTCATCTTGAAAGGAGTCATGCCTCATTTAGGAAATAGATCTTTAAAAGCAAGGATCGTGGGGGAAAGCATACACCTTGGACTTTACAGAGTATTAAAGAGGCTGAAACAGAGCTGAGACACCAAATGTTGCTTTGAAGAGCTTGGGAGATTTTGACTCCAGTGGAATTTTTCTGGAGGCTGAAATAAAACTTTCTCCCATGAAAATGTGTTGCTACAAATGTGGTGTTAAAAATCTGAGAATAAGGAAGACCTTTCTCATTTCCAAGTTGCACATTGACATGGTGTATGTTTGGGAGAAAATAATTGCAGTCACGTCATGCTCTGGGTGTAACTTCACTGCAGAGTGCAATGGGAAAGGGTGGTACCTATTTCTTGAAAACCCAGCAAGAACAAGGTTTTAAAATAATAATAAGGAAAAAAAAATTATAGTCATAACTGAAACATATATTGAAGTGTGGAAGCGTAGTCATTGATTTGTCAGTATATAATTGGTCTTGCACATCTGCCTTAGCCATTTTAGATCTGTGCAAGCAACTTAGGCATCCTGCCCCATTCGCTTTTGCAGAAGGAGCAGGCAGTGGCGTTGCCATGCACGGACTCCATCACTGCCTGCACAAGTCACTGTCCACAGAACCAGAGGAGCACCAGGAGCATGCATACTTACCTGACTGATTTGGCATCTTTAAAAATATATCTGACTTTTTACAAGGCAGTTCCCAAGAGCATGTTCTGGCATTCTTTCTGCTTATTTTGAAGATTTTTTCCTCCACCATTAGAAGGGTAAAGCTATTCTGCAAGATAAATTGCATACGTGTTGAGAGGGAGGGAACTAGTTCAAGGGCTCATAAACAACAGAGTATTACTGAAGTGAGTTTGAGCTGTTTTAAAAAAACAAGAATTTGCTTTGCACCTTTCTGGTTATTTTGGTTTTTTTAATAACCAATTAATTGATTTCTATTTCTCATCACATTTTATGCTCACTGGACTCCATTATTCTGTCCAGCATGGCAGCACAGGTCATATTTTTCTGTTGTCATTTTTGAATTGCTACCCATTTTATGTTATGAGCTGTCTTACAAAGCATATTGTAAGATAAGCCATTTATAGTAAAACCAAAGCAAGATTCCCACATGCCTATACATGTGTATAAATACACTGAAAAAAGGAAAGTTATGAACAAATGATAGTTGCCTCTGCAACAACAGGCAAGCCAGCCAGCTGTGAAGGAAACTAACATGATGTGCTAAAGCAGAAACACAATATAATGGGGAAATGCGGTTCTTTGTTCAGATCCGTTTCCTATTAACACTTATAATGTTATGCTTGTGCATGCCATCCCCTGAGGACCACTTGGTCAGCCTTAAATGAATAACAGTGGAATATGTAAAAACTGCTAGATGCATAAAACTTCTGTGCACCCCTAGTCTGTTGTGTGTATGAGTTCCTTTTAAAGGAAATCTGAGCTATTTATTGCATGGAAGTTTTAGTTAAAATGCTGTTGTGTTGCCAGGGGCCAACCACTAACAGTGATTTTAAAGGGTGAGAGCAGAGTGAGATTAGGGCAATTTGAGCATGATACTTAAGGTCTCTCTAGCTATTAGTGAAGGAGAAAACTTTTTAGTATCAAAGGAGGGGAAATGGACTTTGTAATGCCACTTGGCTGGACCGATAGCAGTGAGAGAGGCTTCTGTGAGGGGCTGCAAATTCAATGCCCTGTTGAAGTCATCTGTTTCTTTGCTCTGTAGGGTACTGAAGCAGATGCTAGTCAGGTGCGCAATGGAGGTTCATGGGGAAGGTGGCTGTGAAACACTCCTGCTGATTTGAAGCTGAGGTGGAAGATTTAAAATAACAGTCCATATGTCAGATCTTGTAGCCTTTGCCTAATTTTTGGATAGTTGTTGAAGCCAGAGGAGTAAACATTTCTCATTTACGAAAATGTGTGTGGCTGAGAGAGCGAGGGCATGCAAACAACAAGAAGATAATGTGGATAAGTGTAGGAAGAGCTGGTTTATTGACTACTTCAGTTGCAGAACTTTGCCCTGGTATAAAGAGATCATCATTTCAGGTATTCAAGCATCTAGCATCTGTTAGAAAATTAACGCTCTATACTGCAAAATAATTCTGAAAAAGATGAATGTAACAACCTAAACTATCATTGATAGCAAACACAGGAGCTTGCATTTGTATTCTGGAAAAATAACTGAGTGTGTTGATACATGGGTGACTACAAGGGGAGGGTGTTCCTATGGATGCGGACTATCTTGTAATCCTGTTTGGTGTTTTTAGAACTGCCCTGATCAGGGCATCATCAATGCTGCTTGATCCAGAGCTGTGGTCTTCCCTGAAGGGCTCTCTGATTAGCACAAGATGACATAATACCTGTGGTCTTGATGCGAACTTACATTAAAAGGAGTGGATTTTTCTATGTTAGACAGCTGTATAGATTACTTAAAATTATAATTGCTGGCCTTCCTCCTAGGGAAAAAATAAATTTATAATATATTGAAATAATTAAATCTCATTTTGCTCTTCAGTCCTATCTAAGCAAGGGAGGGAGGTGGGGGAGGAAGCTAGATATTAAAAATAAAACATCAAACCCTTTTAAGTGTAACAAAATTGGGATCTCAGAGCCTATAAGGGCAAAAGAAGTATGTTCAGTGTCTCAGCTTGTTAACTACCTTATTGATATTCCTCCCCAAAGTACAGCTTCAATATGGTGGTAATTAAGCAGAACTACTCCCCTAAAACTCTCTTACCACAAGACATTGTCTCAGAGTCTCCCTGTGCAATATTTCTGAACACTCATCATGTCCATTTCTCCACCCTGAGGTCTGACTAGTTGAGACTGATGAAGTCTGAACACAGACTTCGAGGGATTTCTAATGGGATAATCAGGAGGTGGCTGTTGAGCTTCAGAACATAAGTCATTTTCAGGCTTCAGTGTTTGTTTTAAATCCTAAAGGGCACCTTAGGATTCTTAAAAGATTAGTGAACAGGGCCTCCCAAATCTGCACTTATGTTCTTTTTTTGGACAAAATTGACAGCACAGTCGAGAACCTGTCAGGTAAGGGAGATAAATACAATGGAAGAGCAAACAGTGGGAGAAAAGAGAACTTGTGTGATAACATATTCTCCCTGGATGTCATAGACCATGTGCAAATAATGAGCACACTGAAAGAAAGGCAGAACCTGGTTAAGTATTGTGTCAGGAGAGCCTGTGATCTCAGGCTATTAAATACTACAGCTCTCTTTCAGAGCATCATAATTCAAAAGGAAGGTGACAGTATGGTAACCGTGAGCTGCTGCCTAGCATCGGGCTGGAAGGCAGGGGGGGAGCAAGAACAGATCAGGCTTTGGGATGAAAGGAGGTTATCTCATTTTCATAAGGAAGATTGCTCAAATACCTGCTTTGACCTCTTGTGTCGGAGCATGAATTTCAATGAAGTGATAAATGGTGACATCTCACCCACCAGCCAGATTTTGAGGATCACGTTGTGCTATATTAAATTGTGCTTGGAAATCTCTGGCTAATACATTTAGAGAAACAACTCCCAGGAACATCTACCTCCCTTCCTTCCTCCCTGCTTAAAACCGTAATGAATCCAAATTGCTAATAAAAACTAAGAGCTCAAAGATGTTGTACACAGACCTTGTTTCTGGGCTGGGTATTTTTTTAATGTCAGTTTTCCCACAGCTGTTAAAATGTTACAGTCATTAAGGTATCAAAACTGTCTAGCCAAGAGGAGAGACTTTTCTTTCTTTAGGCTCTTGAATTGTTTGAATATTTTGCTTAGAAGGGCTCCATTCTTTGTTTCTTGCTGTGGAGAAAGTAAAGCTTGTAATCTGTCTGTACTGTAAATCTCAGTTAAGAGCCATTCATTGAAGAATAAACTATGCCTCTCCTGTGAGGCTATTTTTCTAACAAATCTGATTATGTGCCTGCAAACTAACAAAGGCAATTAGCAGATACATGTTGTCCTATCCACATTCTGAAATTGTTTTCCTAAATTGTAGGAAAAACACATTTTAAGGTTTATAAGAAATTTTATTTACTGATATTCAGGGTTTTTTCCTGCTTTGACTTAATTTGCCAAGCAAAACCTGAGGGGTTGTACTGTAGTTCTGAATTAGAAAAGGAATTGTGGTAGGGATCAGGAATATTTTGAAGTATGTATATTTACTGCAGGAAATTAGGTCCTTTTCTCATGAGCATGTGGAGCAATCAAAGGACCAAGGATAGCTTCCTCTCTGCAGACCCAGACCCCAGTACTTAGCATCCTGACCCAAAAGCATGTTTTTTTCTCAGGGCCACATGCCAGTACTGTGCAGGCTGTGTTAAACCTTTCTTGTATTTATATGGTGCCTCTTCATCTCCCTCCAATGTGACAATGATCTACCCACATGGCCTTCCCTAAAAAATAACTTGGCAAAAACTTTTTCCCCCAGATCATCCAAATTACTGAGCAGCTTTGTACTTTTTTTTGCTTTTGTTCAAAAGAGATTAAAAAAAAAAAAGACAACAGGGAAAGGAAGGGAAGTTTCAAGGGTGTTTAAGCTGGATTCTAGCTATATATTCTCTGGCACTATGTTCATCCTTGGCTTTTTTTAATGCAGGGTGCAAGGGTGCCAATCAGCTAAGACAGTTATCATTTAATACCATAAATAAAGCTCCAGGGGGGAGACCCAAAATGCCCTTAACTCAGCAGCTAAACAGGCACTTAGTTCATGTGGAAGCCTCCAGGAAAAGTTGGTGTGTTTGCTGAGGTCCGTACAAGAGGAATGTTTTTCTTTTTCCCAATTTTCTGCCTTTTGTTCTTTAAATAAAAAATGACACTTCACCAAGCGTTAGTAGATTCTTCATCGTTCATGGCATTGCTTATTGACTCAGATGTGAAACTCAGCTCTTCTCTGACTTTTCAAGGAAAGAACAGTGAAAAGCTCTAGTTATGTCTGTATTAAAAAAAAATCAAGATCACAAGGTTCATTTTGTATAAAAGTTTGTAGAATGTGTAACTTTTGCTGTGGCACAGTTTTTTAAGGCTATCCAATGTGATGTGGTTTAGGCTTTTTTTTCCTTCACTTTTTTTTTTTTTTTTTGATGGGGTGGATTTATTATTTTAAACTTAATATAAATAGGAAGAAATCTGTAATGCCAAAGCTATAAATCTTTAGCTTTCATAAAAATTATAGAATCATTGAGCTATATGGCTGGAGGGGACTTCAAGTGTTCATCTAATCCTCTGCCCAAAGTAGGATTAAGTAACATCTACATCATTTCTGACAGAAATATCTCTAATGTGTTTTTGACAACCTCCAGAAATGCAGAGCACATATCCTATTGCTGTGCTTAACTGTATGCAGTTTGAAACAAGTTTTTCTTTCAGTCTAACTTGAAACCCCCTTGATGCAAAAATAAAAATTCCTTTTATTTTTGGTTCTACTCAGATAGCAAGAAAGAGATTTCTTCTTTGTGTCTTCAGCAGCCTTTTATGTATTTGAAAATGTATTATGTCCACCATCTGTCTTATCTTCTGTAGACTAACCAGCTTGCTCGGTTTGTCCTTACTCTTTAGACTTCAAAGAGTTTATCTAGCTATCCAACAGGTTCTTTCTAGCTGGCCCACCTTTAGCTAGGAACAACACCTAAAAGTGGATGTGGCACTTCAGATGGAACCTACTGACGCAAAGAAAAGGATTCACACACCTATGTTTAAAAATGTGTTTAGAAGGTAAAAAATTTGCTTGGTACTGGTGAGGACCAAGAAGTCCAGCAGCACCTACAGGTGGTTCCCATTTGAAACAAAATGTTTACAACTGAAAAAAATTCTTTTAACTTCTCCAAACTGAAGGAGCTCTGCAGAGAGAGAACTGCTCAGCAGCAGTAATTTCTTTGTTTTTAGTTGCAGAATCCATAGCATCACTAATAAATCAAGACAATGTGACAAGTGACCAGTCTCAGCTGAGAGATCCTGCCCGAAATCCCATTTGGTTAATTGTGTACACCTACCAAGGTTTCCCTTGGAGTGGTTGGTTCAGTGCTGTCTCCAGGGGAAGTGTGCCACCTACTGAATCACCAGCTCTGCTTCCTGAAGCACCCTGGGGTTTCCTTGGAGGGCGCCCAAATGCATTTGGCCAAGACCAACCCTGTTTAGCTTATGAGAGCAGACCAGATCACAGCCTGAGGCTGTTATGGCTGGGTGCCACAGAGGTTGTTTTGGTTGTTAGCCATATTACTCATTGGGGATGTTTAGTCATGTATCTCTATGAAAGGAGACCATATTGCATTAAATGTCTCAAGCTAGTTCTGCATATACTGTTTGTAACTTGCTCTGTGACCCTTTCTGAGTGGAAAGAACTGCATATGTATAAAATATTGAGACTTAATGGAGTGTATATAACATGTATGAACACTTTCAGGTAATTTTTATAATAGCCTTTCATGTTATAGCTATGTGACTGAAAATGTAATAAAACAGAATGGGAAAGCAGCGTCTTTTAAGGTCTGCTGTTTTAGTACTGAATTATTCTGATTTCACTGTTGAAAGTCCAAGTCCAGCTTTGATGCTTAAATATTGGTGAATCTTCACCAACATGGTTGTTTAAATGTAATCATAGTGAGTGCTACGATCAACACTATAAACACAACAATTAACTATAATTGTTAATTTAACAACATTAAATGGAATACAATTCCACGTGACTGCAGTAAGTCCTTATTGATATTTTATTGTTAATAAATTCACAAATGGTAGATTGCTTTGTATAACACATCTCATATTCTCACTCTAGATGAAACACACCCCCTCCAGTAGGTAGCTTAGAGCAGTATTGTGTAAGTCTCCTTATATTAGGAGGGGTAATAATCTGAAGGGATTGGTTTCAAAAGTACAAATAAACCCCAAACCACCACAAACTGGCATGCTCTGTACAAATTACTAAACCTGACCTTCTTTTTTTTCCTTTTGAAGGTATTAGTACATGCCTGGGATCTTTTTCTCTATGAATGGTCTCTGATCCTAGCTTTAATACCCGTTATGATTTCCCTTTCTCTGCCTCATTGTACCCCTGCTTTGAGCGTATACAGC
>NW_009915929.1:108771-122227 GCF_000696875.1 Nestor notabilis | reverse complement strand
GAATTGAAAATAAAAAAGCATTAAAGAACTGCTGGCACCTTGTGGTAAATGTTTGAAAAACATTTTTAGCAACCGTTTAGACTGCAAAACGTATGAATTCTGAATTTTGTCGGTCATTAAGACTATTCTGAAGAAAAAAGGATCCTTATTCTTTCATTCTACATATATCCCTGCTATGACTCTTCAGTCCACTTCCTACCTCCTGCCTACAGTTTTACCTGGCACATGCTAAAAACATGGTTTTTTAAAGCAGTTTGTAAAGGTACAGTGGGCTTGGCTATTTCCAAATGAGATGGTTTTGTTTGCAAGACTAATGAGTGAGGGGCAAGACTACTGAGCAAGAGCAGATTTGTATGCAGGAAAGAAAGCTTAGCTCATTGGAAATACGTTTAGGCAGAGAAGATAACTTAGATGGTCCCATGTGCTGGTTATGCTGCTTGTTAGCTCTACATAGATAGATAGGCAATATGAAGGACATGAGTTAGGTGGGATTTTAAAAACGAAGAGCAGTAGTGTACTAGTTGGGAGGTTTTGCTCCGGAAAAAGAAGAATGAGACTTCAAGGGGCTAGTATTTTTATTGTGAGGGAAGAGATGGGGTGGAAGGGAGCAGAAGGACTAGGGAGGCCACGGATGTAGCCTGGAGTAGGCTGAGTAAGTGAGAACAGGAAGAATAAAATTGGTATCGTAGACTAGGGGAGCCAACAGATTAGATCTAATATATGTGTGAAGAAGACAAAACAGAAAGCTCTTATATGAAAACATTTCTTGTGAACAACCTGAGCTGAGTTCCAGATGGTATATCAGCCTGTCTCTCATCTGTGCTTCTTTCTAAATTCACTAGCACTCTGCACTTTACAGACCTATTTCTTAGTCCCTATAAATTTCTTATGTAAGCCAGGTTAGCTGAAATGAAAAATAGATTTGTTTTTCTTAGGTGCATGATATAAAGCTTAGCAAGAAAACTTGTGGAAAACATAATTGGCCTAAACAAAACAAAACTTTGAAGGGCTTCACCAAATCAAATGTAATTTTTATCAATGCATTTTTTTAGTGAACTGTTTTGATGGCAAAGTTCAGCTCTCAGTTCCCAGGGTTTCTGACTGTACAACTCTTTACACTTTTCACTGTCCTTATAAAAAACAGACAAAATGGTTTAAGGAAATATTTTTTAAAATATTCATTATCTGGCAAAGACCAGGCCTGCAGTATTTCAGCCTAAAAAGGGAAAGTTTTGGAAGGTTTTAAAAGTATCTAAAAAAGGGAGATAGAATGAAAATGGAGATGCAACTGTAAACATAAGTTTTAATGTCATTCATCCTGAAAATACTCCTTTAACTCAGCTTTATCTTTTTACAGTCACATTTATTATGTATGCATAATGCTTTCTATGCGATATCTGTTATCTAGGTGTGTGTTTGAGAGATGTATTCCCCTACAAATGCATGTTATGAGCACAGCAGTGAGGCAGGTAAAGTCACACCAGTCACATCTTAGAATTAATTCTGGGTTTGCTTTGTGTTTATCTGCTCAGGTCCATTTGACTAAATCCCTGAAGCTGCTTTTGGGCACCTGCAGCTTCCATTTCTTTTAACAGTACTTGCAAGCATTTAATACGTTTTTGTTTGAGCACTGTGGAAGTGCTGACCAACTAAGGAATCAGACGCAACTAAATAGAGATTTCATTACTTGGCCTCTTGTTCCTCTAGAGGAACAAGAACTCTATGAGCCACCCTGAGTAAGAGTAAGATGATGATTGTCATGGCTGCCCATTCTTGTTTCTCTTTAGGCTAGAGGCACAGAATAGCCAACATGGATAATGAAAGCAAAATTAAAACACAGCAAAGTGAACACATATTACCGACCAATAAAAATAATAACATTCATGATAATCAAGCAACTGGACTGTAACTTGTGCTCTGAACCTTGCCAAATTTGGGGCTGCTGGCAGCCCACCAAGTATAGCACTTACAACAGACAAGGGCCCCTCATCTAAAAAAGCCTTGCTGCAGTCCCCAGAGAGCTTTGCCCTACGAACCGACAGCAAGAGCATCCCAGCTGGACTGAACAGACAGCGTGGAAATACAGCATGAGATTGCTGTGAAGGGAGATTAAGCTAAACTCACGTTTTGTGTGAATTGAGATTAAATGAAGGGACTTCATTGTTATTTAGTAAAAACAGTTTCCTAGGTTACCTTGGAGTCATTTTTACTGTGTTGGTATGATGTAATCGGCTGGTTTAACATTTAGAGCTAGTAAAACATGTGCGTATAATCTTTTTTTTTAAAGGATGTGCCTAATCACTTTCATTTTGCACTCACTTAGCTCAATATTAATAGTTTGCGTTGGCTGAGGATTTACAAACAGGCTTAGGAGTATAACAGTCTAAATTTCTGCATCTGATGGCCTGAAAGTTAGAGGGAGTGAAGAGTTTTGTCAGACTCCTAGATTTTTCCTCCCACACATGCTGGCCACCAGATAAATCATGTGTATGAATTTATAGTGGATCAGTGCTGAATGTTAAGCAACACCCAGAAGTGAAGTTCTTGAAATAATTTCCTGTGAAAGCAACAGTAGACAGATTTGTAATCACAGATCACGGCATTAATCAAGTAAACAAGCCATCTATTTTTTGCTGTTTCTGAAATCCCTTTTAGGAACACCAAAAATTCTGCTTTGGTGTTCTGCCTAACTGATACTGCCTAATAATGAGCGTAACTGGAGCAGAATGGCACACAGTGACATACGGGCTTCTCAGGTCTGTGGGGCACAGGCGCAGAATTTCTCTGATAAAATTTTTGAGAGTCAGCAAACATCTGAAATACTGCCTAAATATTTCAGCAGTATCAGTATTACTTATATCCATTGTAGTTAAAACATTTCTCCTTTTCAAACCTTTCAAACGTTTGCTTATCCCACTCTGTCAGCCAAGAGAAATTTCAGGCAGGGCTGGGAGTGAATTAGTAAATAAGGGTAAACTTTGTCCTGCACTGTTATTCATGCTGACAAATTCCCACTCAGTAAAAGCTGCTGACAGCTGCAGACTGCTCAACAACTACAGCTAACGTGGGGGAATCTGCTCTAGGAAATAGGGCAGGTAGGTTTCATTCAGCATGCTTAAAAATGGGGGTTGCTGTAGGGGAAAGAACGGGGTGGTGTTGAAAAGGAAAGTCTCAGGTTAGAGGAGGCTGCTTGTGGAGCTACACAGTGTTCAGTACAGTCCTGACTTTGTTTAGCATTTTCATTAAGGACGGTAATGCAAGTATAATAAGTACTGCTGGTGACGCAGGGTTTGAAGACATTGGCAATTAAAAGGAGGACCTGGATATCATACAAAAAAAGAAAAGAAAAGGAAAAAACAATACACCAAAAAAAAACCACCCTGGATGAGTTTTGAATACTGAAGTAATGTCAATGGAATGAAATTCAATATTAAAAAATGCAAAGCTATGCCTGGGGGGACTAATAAAAATTTCTAGAAGAAGAAGCTGGGAGCTCATCATCTGGAAACAGCTATGTAGGAGGAGGGCTCAGGGACAGTGGTAAGTAGTCATGGAGTAGCAGCAAGCTCCTGTGGTGGTGTCTGCTCCTTTCCTAGATATCAGCACTCTTAAATAACGATGCATCAGGAAGATGGCTTTCCAGAGGCATTGGGAGGTGTTAGACTGGTGTGGTGGACTGATTTGGAGCTAACTTTTAATACTGATGAAAACATGCCGAGGAAGATGGGGGAGGTTGGATACTAAGACGTCTTGAAAGAAAGTAACTGCGGGAGGAAAGACTTAACTGATTAAGGGATACTCAGAGAATTAGCATGTTCACCACAAAGGGCTGGGAAAAAGGTCTTTGCAGCAGGAGTCTGGACAGATATGAAAGAGGTAAAATTGCATTGGTAAAAGCCAGAGTAAATGATGTTGCAACTATTGACATGCAGGGTGGTGAGACATATATTCCAGTTATGAAGCAATTACAAGAATATATAAGCCCCGAAGTGGTTTCAAGCTCAATTCAGATCATCATCTCCATGCAGAATAATTAACACACAGATGCTTGAACGTAAGGGGTGAAAACAGTAGAAAATTTCTAAATCCTAAGAAATTAAATTCATGCTACTTGGAAGGAGGAAAAAAAAGTGAAAGACAAGAGAGAAACAGTAAAAGCTCAGGGTCTGGAAAGTTAAAAACTAAAGGGACACATCCCAGTTAAGTGGGAAAAGTGATCTGGTCTCTGCTTTTATATCAAAACTATTCAGCTATATTCACAGAAGTGTCCACTTACATTAGAGGCAAACTTGGGCTCTAAGTGGGCTCTGCAGGTTCTCAGATGAGTTAATCATCAATGTTTTAATCTGTTTATCCTGTTTCTACTTCTTTTTTTCTTCTTTTTTTTTTTTTTTTTTTTTAGTTTTTTGTAGTTTGTTGGGATTTTTAAAATTGAGCTGATTCTGGTTCATTTTTCAACAGGGTGTGATTTTTCCAATACAGAATTTACAGAAGTGCCTCATTGACATGGGCTGCAGTTACTAAGGACAAGCGCAACCATTTGGGTTTTGTACAATGTCAGGAACAGGCAAGTGTTAGAGGGCATCCAAGCAGATGACTGTTCCATGTGTAAATCTAGGCAGAGTTTATGTGGAATACGTACTTACTGACTGGGCATTGCAGCACTCACTCATGTTTAGTTTCATGTCTGGAATTTGTTTTGGATTTTTATGCAAGAGTAGAAAAGCTGTATGTTTTGACTCATAGAAACTGGTGTTAAAAGTAAAATAGCATCCTGCACTGCAGAATGTGGAAGTGAAGTTAGAAATAATTTCTCTTTCATTTATCATTACAGTAAAACTGGTGGTGTAACTCTGACCTCAATATCAGTAAAAGGCAGATGCTTTCCTTTCAGAGTCCTGAAAGGATCTGTTTGAGTGTCTGTGAGAGATCTGTTTATTTTTAATATGTTTAGAGATAACAGCCATACTTTTCCTGAAGAAAAGCATTGGAGGGCTAAACATAGTATGTAAATCCTAAAAACTTAAGTGGGTACAGATGGACCTCACTTGATTTCAGAAAGGATCTCTCAGATAATGAATCTGTGACTGGTGAGGTTATGAGGAAACTGAACTAGGATTTCCTGCTCAACTGCAATTACAAAAAAAAAAAAAAGGAAAAAGACAATAGTTTTTCCCTTTTAAAATAAAATGTCTAATCATGGAATGGATTTATGTTATCAAAAATAGTTTTATGTCTGACGTTACACTGGAAACTTTACATGACATTTCAGTGGGAGTCACAAAAATGAAATTGCAGGCTGGTCCTTAGTTGTGGTTGCATCTCAGTCTCCGTGCTGCAGACTTCTTTGTTTTTTAAGAAACATTGAAAAAGTCTACTCTGTACTAAAAGAAACTGGAGTTCAGGTGTCAAGATGCTGGGTGTAAATTAAATTCAGATCATCCCTGAGGATGAGCCAGGACGAGCAAAATTACTTGGCTCCGTAACTCATGGAACTGTAAAGCTTAAGTCAGTTTATCCAGCAAGAGCCCAGCTAACATTTCTTAGTGGTCAGTTATAGCTATTTGTTTCCATGGAGGAAATATTGTGCTGTCAGCTGGATTACTAGCAAAAAGAGGATCTTGAAAAGCAAGTTACCTTGTATATGTTTTTATCAGCTAGCACTGTATATCCATGCTGATGTAATGGGGGTTATCTGAGTCCCAGAACTTTTTTTTAGTTCTGTTAGAATATTAATTATTGTTATCATGGTGAAAAATAAAGATGAGGGCTAACAGAAATGCATTAAGAAGACAGTTCAGGAGAAGATGAAAATTTGCTTTAGAGGTAATCTGTACTATCATTCAGTGCTTACCATAATATGCTTCACAGCACATATTTAATTTACAGCATATGAGTTTGCTCTTTTAATCAAGCTTTTGCAATTTCAGCTTACTTTTCTGTCTGTTGGAAACACAATGGGGAAAGAACATGAAAACCAGATTCTTTTTTCTGTTGTAAGAGCTGAGATGTGGCTATACGCGATACCAGTTTTAAACTGGGTCCAAGATAAAGCCTGTGGAGTTTCACAATAAAGATACCTGAGATCTGGGGTCAAAATATTTAGGATACATGGATGGTAAGCCTTCTCAAAGCAACTTTAAAAACAGCAGTGGCTCCACTTTCAATGAGAACATCCTAATTATCCATTAGAAGAGTAATTAGAGTCACAATGGGGGAAAGGAACCTCCTGTTCATTATGCATGAACATATAAAGATTATACTGCACTTTTTACATAATTTACATAATTGTTTACTTCTGTCCTTAGTAAGCATCTACCCTCTGCACTCCTGTGCTGTTTGCTGGCTGGCTCCCATCTCCCGTACCAAGGGTGATTGCACTGCACGATGTTTTACGGCTGGCCTGCAAGGTGCTTTAGGATCTTTCAGGGTGAAAGGTTCGACCAAAATGTAAAGCATTATTTATGATTTTGCATAAATTGCTACATTACTTGTCTTAGGTATTTGTGGTTTGTAGATGTAATAAAATAGCTGTCCACTTGGACTGGATGACTTAGTGATACGTAATTGGATACAGAGCTCTTCACTTCTAGGTTGTCCTCTCGTCATCAGCCCATGGTTATTTGGCGAGTGTATAATAATTAGGCAATTCCATTTCCTAGTAGTTGAGTGTCCCCAGCACAAAACCCATCAATCCCAGGAGGCATTAATGTGCTTAGGACTGTCACTGGGGAAGGGTTTCTTATCTTGAGATTGTTCTTGAGGATTTGGGTTAAGATTTGTTGCCAAAATGTTGTGGGGAAGTCTGATGGCCATCTTGTCCATTGCACTTGGACCCAAACTTTTTCTGGTTCTTCCTTAAATATTTTCAGTAGGGCATTTCTAACTTGGTGGCATGTTTGTACATTTGTGTGTGAGGGGTTATATGTAGCTCATAGGATCCATTTAGCTCATAGAAAAACCAGCTTTGCATCTGAAAGAACTCAGTGCTGAGCACTTTGATCTGAGTCTCTTTAAAAGAGAACTGCTTTTTTCAAAGCACCCAAGTGACTTGGGAACATGTGTCCTATTATCTTATGAACAACTTGAAATATCCTCTCTTAACAGTGCATTAGTTCTGCTGAAATTGATGGACCTACATATTCTTGTTTCCTTGCTAGTGACAGCTAGCTCGCTCAGACCTCACAGTCTCTCTGTGCAGGCACTTGTGCTGACGGTCCCTCTGTCCATGGGACACACAAGTTGAACTGAACACTGAATACCACCACATGGGTTTGCAGTGGTCTGTAACTGAAAAGGTTCACTGGAAGCAATTTGCAAAGAAATCCTTAGGAAACCACCTGGATGGTTATTTTAAATTAAAAAAGGAAGAGATGCCACTTTAAAAAAATAATTTTTAATACTAGGTTTAAGGTTCCACACATGTGATAGTCATTAAAGCTTATTTAACCCTGAAATTATCTGGCCTCTTTAATTCCACAGGGATTGTAAGGCTCTTGGGTTAGAAATGAAAAATAATGTCAGAATGAAAATGAGACTTTCCTGAGTGTAGGACCATTATTACAGAACATTTTCTTAATCAAGACTCTTTAAGAGCCAAGTAACGGAGAAAAAAATAATCAGGCTATACTGCTTTCATCCACAGCGTCTTTGCCGATGCTTTGGGCCACTGACTGAAATAAGCACAAGTCAGTTCCAAAGGCTGGCTGTGACACACTCACCTAAAATGCATGCAGAACTGATGATTTGTCCATCCGTAACCTCAACCCTAGTACACCCAGTTCCTTGTTACAATATGCTTTTGAGATAAATCCCAGTGCGAGCTGACATTTGGGCTCTCGAAATTTAGAGCTTTCTGGTTGTTCAGACTGGAAACTTTCTTTCAGCAGGAGCAGTGATTTTTGTCAAGTTTCTGTTACACCAAACATCTGTGGTGTGCCCCACCACCCTTTCCCCAAGGATGAAACATGCTGCAGGGAGGGTGTTGCAAGCATTCCTGAACTAGACAGCTAAGCTGGAGTCATAACTGTGCTGGCCAGGGCGCTAGTTTGAAGAAGGCTCCCATTAGAATTAAAACATCCCACAACTCACATCACAACAGCCCTATTCTTGAGCATGGCTGAACATGGAAATTTAAGGATGGGGGTGGAGTGGGGGAGAAAGAAAAGATAGACAAGTAAACAGATAAAGAGGGAGCTCTTGCATGCAAGTGGAATTTCCTCTGAGCACAGGACATTCTTTATCATTAACTGGTCTGTCACAGGAAGGAAAATGGGAAAACAGTGTTTCCTGTTAGGGGGGAAGAAAAAATCAATAGGCCTTGGAAATACCTGCCTGGAAAGAACTTTTTGTATTCCTACCAGCAAGCACAAATAAGTTTTTAACTCCTTTGGAGCATAAGATCTGTTTTAAAGCAGTTTGCTTCTTGAAGTGGGACTTCAGTGTAAACACGTAATTTAGAAATGATCGGCCATTCAGACTGCTTGGATCTTTCTTTTTTGTTTCAGAAAATGCTCTGACTCCTGGAATTATCTTCTGTAAGACAAAGGCTGTTTTCAAGGCAATTAAATTCTTCTGAGTTTGTGTCTGTGAAGCTAATAATAAAAAGGGCCATTTGCCATACAAACACAGTCACTCCTGTAATATTTTGATTAAGATGCTCACAGACAGACAAAGGGTCTGCTCTTGCTTCTGGTAAACCAAGGGGGTTTTTTGAAAGAAAGCAGTTACCAGGCAAGCACTCGAAGCCTCAGGAGGATAATGAAACTACCCTGCAGCTCCTGCATCATCTTTTTGGTTGCATTTTCCTCTGAATACAGCAGGATGCTGTAAGTGTGGGTCTTTCATAAGAGTGAAAAGAGTCTGGTTCACTGACAAAGGCTTCAGGAATGGATGTAAATGCGTAAGCAGCCCCAGGGTAACCTGGGTTCCCCAGGGTAATAGTTTCGGGTTTTTGGTAGCAGCTTCCTTCCCTCTGAAGGTGGGCCTGGGGATTTAAGTTTTTGCTTTGGTTGCAGGCACATCCCCCATCAGTTTGAAGCTGTTCAGAGCCAGGGATCTGTTCTGGGCCCATGACAGAGTATATAGCAATGCCAGTGGCATAACTGGATGAGCAGATATGTAATCCAGCAGTGTAAATGAAAGAGGACAAAATAAAAGGAGGGAAGGAAGATGACCTCTTAGACATGATTGGAAACAGGGTTGGAAGTCACATTTTTTTTAAATGGAAAGGGAGAAGTGGGCTGAGCTTAAAATGAAACCATCAGCAAGGCTGGAATTAAAAGAAAGCTTTAGGCATGATCTAACTTTTATTTTATTACATGACAGAAGACAAAAAATCAATAGGTGGTAATTCAGACATAAATGAGTTATACAGGCCATTGACACAATGGACCAAACTTTATAACAACCACATCTGATGCTGTCAAGCCACAGGCTTCAGTGGCGCCAGTAATAATTATGGCTGATCACCTCTAATTCAGAGCTGCCTTGCTTGATAAAGGTGTCACTCTGAGTGGCTGCAGCATCAATATCAATTGAGGATGTCATCCAGCAGGTCAGTCTGCTGTGGAGAACTGTGTTGTTTAATTGAATAGGATAAACCCTTGGTTTTCCCCTCCTCTCATTCTGTCTGTAAAAGTCATATATACCTTAAAAGTAATTCGAATTCATGACTGAAACTACTTGAATTCAAGTGTAAACCATGACTCTGGTTTACTCTTATATTAGCATGACTGAAGCTATTGGTGTTTTGATCCCTAGAAATATAAGCCAAAGGTAATTTATAACCATAAGGATATCCTCAGGAGGAGACTTTGTTACTTTGCAATAATCTCTGTTGCATTGCTGCTTTGATCAATTAATGAATCCACACCAAAAAAAACTGTTTTTAAAATGCTGCTAGGCGATAGAAATTGCTTTTTCATAAACTCACATCATTGTAAGGAGGCAAAGAAAACACATTTGCTTTGATGTTCTCCTATTGTTCTCTAAATTTTTGGGAATAGGTGTGTCCATTGACTGCTGGGAAACTGAATTTCACTCTGAGCCACAGGGTGAAGAGACCCTGTAAAATAGTTCTTGATCTATAAAGAAAGGAGTCACTTTCAAATATGCTTCCAGGGCACCTGGTCTCAGGTGCCATCAATGCTTACATCTCTGCAGTTTGACGTTGAATTCTGTAAGTCTTGAAGATGTAAGTCTTTGTATTGCTGAGGGATGGTATGTGTGCTTAAACATTTTCACATACTATTATTGCTCAGGATTTGCATTTTTTTATGGAGCAACTGTTTTGTATTGTATTGACTATAATTAACTGCGAGTGATGAACAGAGAAAAAACTCTCTGTGAGGAGGACACAGGAGGTATTTCAGCCACTGTCACTGTAGCATTTAACATGAGGACTTATAAACTGCAATATGATGCAGCAGAGCACTTTGCACCACAATAGCTTATGTTTGTGCACATGAAAAATTATTACAAGTTCTATTTAGATACATTCTCTATCCTTAAAAAATCATGACTATCAGATTTAGGAGATAAACACCAGAAGGGCATTGTTTTAAACACAGTGTAGGCAATAGCAGCAGCAGCGCAGCGAGTTAGTTTCTAAACTTGTAGTGCTGGATGGCTTGGGACTTTTCTAGTACTTTTTAAGTAGCAGCGAAAGTGCCTTGCACCTGTAAATTTGCAGGCGCTCTAAGAAACAGCCTCGTAGTTATCATTAAAAAATGCAGGGCTCGGTTTCAGCCCTGCGTGGCTAAGGCAGAGAAATCCCAGTCTAACACACAACCTGCAAAAGTAGCGCTATTCATTCTGCCCAGACCCACGCAAACACAGTGCATCCGCTTCTCAGCTTCTCCACTGCCTTCCTTGTCTCCGGCCCGATGCCCTCCTCTTCCAATTGCCGGATCTTCCTGAAGCTGGGACCATGCGGGCATTCGGGAGCGAGCGCGTTTGTGTGCAGTATCTTCTGATCAGCCCCAGTCAATCATGTCAGCCGGGTCCCTGTATTTTCCTGTGATCCGCAGGCAGCTGCGCAGGCCCTTCAGAGGCGGCACTGTTTCTTTCTCTGTTTACTCGTTTCCAATGGCAATTGCACCACCGAGTCTCAGTAAGTCTGGAACTTGGCCTGGGGCTGTTTTGGTTACATTGAAGTTTTTGCTTCAGCTCTGCCAGATTTAAATGGTGACTTCACCAGCACTGAGCTAAAAAGGAGAAAAGGGGAGGAGGGAGGTAGTGTAGCGAGCGGGAGAGAGGGAGGGAGAGGGCCAGAGCATTACATCATCATTTGGACGGGAATCAAATGGGAAGGATATGACTCACTCGGGCTAGTTAAGCTTTGGCTCAAGTTCTACATACACTCATTCCAGGGCTCTCATGTTCTGCACCTCAGCAGGGAATTCAGGCTCAGTGATGTCCATGAGGTTTGTTTTTAATTTTCTTTTCCTTTTCTGATTTCTATATACTTTTCTCTGCCCCTTGCCTTCCTCCTCCTCCTCCCCTCCCTAGTCTCCCTTTCCCACTCTCTTTTCCACTTCGACAGAGTTTGTTTTCTGGTGCGTGTAACCTCGAGTCTTAGCAGCAGAAGCTGTTTTTTCAACCAAACCAAACCCAAACAAGGAGCACAGCAAACCTGAGAGAAGTTTGGTGGTTTGTTGTGTTTTGGTTTTTTACCACCTTCCTCCCACCCGCCCCCCATCATTGTGGTGCTCCTAATCGGAGGAGACAGGGAGAGAGTTAAAATGCAGGAACCAATCGCTTGGACGGTGATGTAATGCTGGAACTGCAGGGTTGTTAAGTAATGTGAGAGGAAGGGGGTCAGGGTTGCAAAGCATTTACCTGCTGTCAAGGGGCTTTAAGTTTATTATCAATTGCAGTGACTGTAACTGGCTTCAGACTGCACTCTCTAATTATTCACAGACTCCCCTTTTTTATCTTTTATTATTAAAAGTAAAACTATATTATGGTATTTAAAAAAATGTGATATTATCACAGCTGCAAATTATTTTCCACCAGGGTTTTTTGATATTTTTTAAATGGTTTGAAACTGGGTGTCTCTTTCACAAAAAGCCCGGTGAGAGCAAAAAGAAAAGAGAAAGGCATAAAAGGGTGGTTCTTCAAGTATAGCTGGCGAATTTGAAACTGTACGAAGAGAGTATTTCAGCCTCTGCCTAACAGAGTGAGTAAAAGCTCCTACTGTTGGAAATCCGCTGTAGAAAATAAAGCATTTAAGGGAGGCAGTTTGCAGCGCTCATCCCGACGAGCCTCCGCGTTTCATGCCTAACACTTGTCAGCAGCTTTCTGATACTTAGCTTGCCCTGGGCTCATTGCTTGCTTAATGGGCTGCTCTCTCGCTGTTGCTGGGACCGCTGAGGTCCCGACCCTGCATGGCAGATTGCCTCCTGTCATGGTTCTGCTCTTCAGAACTACCTGGGAGTAGTCACATAGTAGGAAAGTAGTTTCCTGTGCGGGACGCAGCACTGTGATTTTCTTACGTGTCTGTCGCCTTACAGACCTTTTAGTCTTTTTTCCATGTAGCTAACAGCCTCTAGGTCTGAGAGGGAGGGAGAAAAGGTACCTCTTCCCCAAGTTCACCATGAGTACATTACCCTTAGGGTGGGCCACACAGAGTTTAACACTGCCTAAGCCCCTGCTTGGGCATTGCTTGTGTTTAGATGTGGGATGAATGCGAGACACCAGGTGTCCTCAGGATACCTGTTCTGCTCGGAGGAGCTTTGCATCAGGTTTGACTGTCAAGAGCTGTCTGCTCTTAAGATACTGCTCTCAGAAGTGCTCCCATAAGGAAATTTCTGTCTCGGAGGGAAGCCCTGTATTGATGTCCACTGGATCAGCAGTGGATCACAGCTTTGCTTGGCTAAGTAAATATAGCCTTAAACACACTCTTAAGGGTTTGGTGATTTATCTTTTTTTTACAAACTGTATTGGGGCCTGACTGAGCAAAATACCAAATGGTGGTGTTCTGTGGTGATGGCAAAACCTCCCCATCTCCGTCTGAACAAGACGAGCGCCCCTGACCAGCTCCTGCTTCCTTTCCCTCCAGTAGCCCTTCAGCCAAACCATCTTGTGTCTAACTATTATGTCCCCACACTTTACTCACAGGTTTTTCCTAAATGCCCTGATTTCTAAGCTCCTCAGTCAACTGCTCAAGCACAAACAATTGCTCATGAGCCAAACTTTTATCATTTGAGAGCCTAACGTAAGGCCGCACCCGGCTCTGGCCCACGTTGCAGTGCTGATATACCATATGGATTAGATTGCGCAGTGCTCTGTTGAGGATGTGTGGGTTGTGGAGGGAGCTGTGCTGCTGCAGGAGTTCCCGTAGGATTTCTGACTCATATTTTCTCCTAGAAATGTTGGGAAGTGCAGTTCCACGGACCATCAGAGTAATGCAGAGTGATTCTTCCCTTTGCCTGCCCACTTCAGATGCTAGAGT
>NW_009915929.1:75263-108740 GCF_000696875.1 Nestor notabilis | reverse complement strand
CTCTCTTTCCCTTCCTGCCTTTTCTCCTGGAGACTTTCTTTGGGAAAAGTCCATCAGTGTTGTCCTAGGATAGTGTCTAGCAGTGTTGGCAAGATACTGGGCAGAGGATGACAGACTGTCATGCTCCATCTTTGCCTACGCAGAAATGCATCTTTGCTATCTCTCTTATAAAAACACATAAAATATGCTGCGCAGCATGGTCTGGAAGTCTTTGGGCGTTGTGTTACATTCCATGGGGGATCAGAGTCTTACTTGTCTGGTACTAGCTATTAACATTTCACCTGGCTGGGAGGGCAGCAAAGAAGAGCATCTTACTGCTTTGGTCAGTGTTAGCGGACTGGTGACCCTGCAGTGTGCTCACAACTTTCACAGAGCGACTTCATCGTTCCACTTTGCTGGTTCATGCCTGTTAAAATTAGGTAGAGGGTATAAAAATGTAAATCCTTCTTCGCTTCCAGAAGTCCATTGCAACTCTAAGTTACAACTCACTTCTGCTTCTTAAGTGATTTTGACATAGGACCACAGAAAAAAACAGTTTTAAAGGCTTCTTTGGAAAAGTTGCGATTTTAAGTTCCATATGCATACACATGTGGGTATGTATGTATATATTTGTATGTACCTTGCCTATTGAAGCAACAAAGCATATAATTAATGAGGTATAACTATCCTGCAGAGAGCCAGGCAGTTTTGGTTGTGCTTGACAGGTGCTTTTGAAATGCACATTCATCTTGGACAACAAAAAAATGAAAATAGCTGCCCATTTTGGATTCCTCCAGTGCTAGCTGCCCATCTTGTGCTACCTTGGAGCCAGTGTGCAGGTATGCCTTTGGCCTTGCAGCTCCATGGTCTGTGGCTAACAACTCTGACAGCCAGCCCAATACGTTTGAAAGTGGGCCTTCTGGCAAGAGGATTTTCTTATTGAAGGATGATATCTTTAGAGACCTAATTTTTAAACAGCAGCCAAAAGAAATGTTAACAGCACTCTGAAAATGAGCATCAGAAGATATATTCAGAAGCACATTTAACCTGTCAAACAAAACAGAGGCCAAACACACCCGAGCTGGGAAGTGATGTTTGCACTGGAGAGCCGACTGTGCGCAGTCTGCTTGTGAAGAAAGGCAATCTGCTCGCAAAGCCTGGCTGGAAGAGTACCAGTAAATTTTCCCCACCATGATCCCAAGTAACATTTCCGCCTGCATTGTTGAATGTGTGCATTGGCAGGATATCTGCTCTATAAGCTGTGTGATTTTAAGCCATAATTTGGTGCTCCTTAGCTGGTCTCTGCATGCACAAAAGAATTGGCTCTGCAGTTGCAAAGCAAGAGGTAAAAGTCAGGCAGTTTAGTTTCATTTCAGTGAATGCGATCCCCTGCCTCTAGCTCTACAATGAGATTATTTCCCTTAAACGTTCATTTTGGAAGACTTGTCGATGTTTGTGAAGACAAATAAAGTTTTCGGAGTTGGTGTGGTGGGTGCTGGGGTCAGAGTAGGCCATGTGTTAGGTGGTGGCAGGGCACACTTCACACTGCATTTTGGACATGGGGGGCACAAAGACCAGGTTGTGTCCTGCACTTGGGTGAGGGTGCTGGGACAGAAGCAGGCCTCCTGTGCCCTTCCCTGTCCCTCTCTTCTTGCCTTCCCACCCTTCTTTTGTTCGTCCTGCACATGCCTGGGCTGTGTTCAGCCCAAACTGTTGAGATCAGCTTTGCCGAAAATTATACTTCAGATCAAAATGTGAGTTAGGTTCCTCCAGTGTGAAGTGATTGCTGGGTCTTTCTCTGCAGCTATAGATAAACCAGATATGAAGGTAATTACATCTCATTCCTATCTGACTCTCTTATTTGCCATAATCTCTTTTAATCCCTTTGATACTCATCATAATAATGTTAATCTTAATGAACTCATTTGGTATTAATGCGGATGTGATTTGTAAGTTCAGAGCAGGCTTGCCATCCTTGTTTAGCGTTCATTAATTTCCACTTAACTATGTTTATGCTCTCTTTCTCCTGCAAATGGACTTGCATATCTCTTTCACCTAACTGATGTGGCAATTCCCATGGTAGAACTCTCTTTCCACACTCAGGTTTGTATTTTCTTTCTATTCCTCTTTCTACTTATTTGATCCCAGAGAAAAGAGCTGATTGTAAACACTGCATCCATCTGCTAGTGTCTTTCTGTACCCCATCGCTTGCTCATTTCTTCCACTTTGAGCAACAAAATTGAAGGAACCCTTATCCTCTTGCTTCTCATTCATGTGGCATTCCTTTTTAGATTGCTTCAGAGATACTACCTTACTATAGCCCTTGTTTTATTGTCTCGGAGGGTGAACGAGTAGGAGACACAACCCCTGATCTTGGCAAAGAGACAAATTATTTGTTGCTTACTACCGTACCCTGCCTGAGCGCTCTGTTTATGGGTGGAGTATCTTGCCCAAACAGTTTCCGACATGAGCAGCCAGTTCTAGTGAGGGAGGACTACGTTTGGATGTTGAACCTGATCCAAAACTTATTGCAGTGAATGGGAGTGCTGCCTTGATGGACTCTGGATAAAATCCATAAAGCTTTTCATTCCTATGAGGACCCACGTATTTTTCAACATCTCCAGCTTTGGGATGTGCCCGCCTGAAAAACTACTTGTTCAGCCACAGTGATCCCAGAGGCTCATGAACCTTGGATCCCTATTAATGGGTGATTTCCTCTCTACGTGGGTGCTTGTGTTTGTTTTTAAACGTGGCATGGATTTTCTGTGTTGTGGTGCTTGCCATCTTCCCTCTCCACTTCCTCCAAACACATTTTTAAGGCCTTGATTGTCAAATAGCGTGAAATATTTTTCAGCCCCAGTGACACACATTTTGCTTTTTAGGGCTTTTGGATCCTGACAGAGCCAGGAAAGTGTCATTTACTTAACAGAACACTATTTATTCCATCCCCACTTCCATTCTTGATTTTATGTCCTGATGTTTCCCTGTAGCATCAGCATCATATGTTAAAATGAATAACTGTACTGAAAATATCTAACTTTTAATTTACTGAAAGATTTCTACACAATGTAATAGAACTAGCCATTGTTTGGTAAAAACTTCTAGTCAAGAGTGAGAATTGTAGTCTCTTAGATGAGTGCCAATTGTATGCATGTTGTGGTCTTTAACATGGTATCTTTCATTCAAGAACATCACAGGATGTTTTCCAACTTGCAGCCATTAGTCAAACATATTAAAGCTCTTTATTAGTATGAATACAAGAGGTATTCATATAAATAACAAGATGAAGGGTTTTACTGCAGATATCTACAGCTCTTGTGCTGTTCTTTGACCATAAAGAATATGGGCAATGTGTTTCAGATGAGTACTATTTTCTGGAGATCAGTAAATCTGTGCCCATTATCAGCAGCAAAATAATAGTAATAAAAGTTCATTACATTTTCTCTAAATGTCAACTAATTATCATAAGCCCTGTCAAAAATAATACCCATAGAATGTTTTGCCACACTGGAAAAGCCCATCAGCACCAGTAATTTTATATGGCAGTTTTAACATTAGCTATTTTTTTCCAAACTGAGTCTTATAAACCAGAACAGAAAAATCTTACGAGACCAGATCCTCCCTTGACCTCAGTTTAAGGGCACTCAGTATCATGTAAAAAAAAGTTCCAGTTCTGTGTTCTTTGTTGTCATTTGATTTCCAGATCAAAGTAAACTTTTCTTTCACTGAAGAGAAGGATGTGAGCCGCATTTCTCTTCAGCACGTATTCTTGTGCTGTCACAGTATTGCAGGAATTCTAATTGCTCTGAATACTTTTTAGTTTCTGACATACTTTGAATAAGCGAGTTTCTTTTGTAAATTCATGTCGAAATAGGATTGGCTGAAAAATCAAAATAGTCTGAATTAAGGTTCAGTTTACAAGTTGTCTGAATGCACAGATTGCTTGACATTGGAATCCAGCGTTGACAGGTATCTCCTGTGGCCATTCAAATGAAAGCGAGCTGTGTTGCACCAAGTGCAGATTAGTACAGAAATCTCTGCGTGCATGGATTTGTATGTGTATATAATGTGTCCTGTGCACCAATATATTTGAGGCACAGTTATTCCTAAGCAATCCTATCAGAAAGAATTTATCACATGAATAACATTCCAAGTTGCATGATTTAAGGTGGTAATGTAGGTATATACATTTGAATGACAGTTTCTTTCTTTTGAAACTGAAACTGTATTAGCATCCCTCAGCTCTACTTTGCATTTAAAGTTTTTTCAGGAGAAATAAAATCTAGGGCAAAAATTTAAACAACAGTTAAAGGGTGACATTGCTCTGTATTGGTGTTTGGCTTTTTACCTGCTACTCTTGTGCAGTATGGAACTTTTTCCATTCAGAGCAAAGCCTGATGCAGCTACTGCAATTCAGTAGATGCTGTGATATACTGAGTGAACAAACAATACGTAGCAAATTCCCTTTTACTAATGAATTTAGCCTTTTTGTTTTTTTAGCTTAGTTTAAACTATTTTGACAGACTTTGTAGTGCCCTATGAAAGAGCTTAGCACATACAAAACCGTACCAGCAACGTTTATAAAAATATAATGGGAAAATAAGTGAATATTACAGAAAAAAAGTATATAGTTGGAAAAAGCATGGATTTATAAAGATCTATTTAGAAAAGTGAAATGTGGCTGACTGATGTTTCCAGTAAGCTTCAATAACTGTAAAAATCTGAGCATTTGACAAATAACAATAGTTTCAAGGGAAATTGGGAATTGTTTCAAGAGAAAATATTTTCCTTCCAAATTGTTAGCTGGTTTTGCTGAGACTTTTTTTGTTGGAAAAGAGTAACAGTTTCTGACTTGCTGTAAACTGAAAGGTCATTAAGCTTTGTCAGGCAATAATACTCTGGCAATTGCACTTATTGCTCTTCAGAGTTTTAAACTTAGATCTCACCTGGTGCCCAGGACAAGTTCTTGGCTGATAGCACAGCCAGCAGAAACTTTATCTAGTATCTCCTCCTTTTTTTCCATAAAAGATAGTTCTTTATCTCAGGGAGACTTGTTTTAAAGAATCACTGCTCCAGTAAGAGGACTTTCTGGAGTGTATATTGAATTGAGCTGGATTTGGGAAGCGTAAGACTCTGTTATTTCCCCATGTAACATTGAGCACAGGAGTGCTGGATTCCAGCGGTACATCTTCATTGGCATGTGTCTCTTGCAAACAGTGATTATCAAATAGGACGAACATTAGATAGAATAACTAACCGATTGGCTCAGGGTCAGATATTTGGGTTTGCCCAAACGATCCCCAGAGGACTTAGAAAGATCTTCTCTATTGTGGGGAGAATAAAAAAATCTCTTCACCCAGCCAAAGTCTTGGTCAGTTTAGGGTGAAACCTGTTTGGACTGCTGAGTACCTCTAAGCAAGCAGGCATCCCAAAACTGCACCTATGTTCCTGGATGAGCCTGCAAAGACTTATGGCACTATAATAGAGGAAGGTGGGTGAGTTGCATGGAGGACACATGACATTACAGACATCTTCCCTAGGTTGAAGGGAGAGTGTATCAAGACAAGCAGAGAGCAGGTGAACTCTTTATTTAGCCTGGGAGAAGACAGCATATAGGGGATCTAGTTGTAACCTTAAGGTACTTAAAGGGTAGATAGAGAGGAGACAGGGTTTACCCCACTTTGCAGCCTGAAGACAAAAGACAAAAGCACAGGTTTCGGTGAAAGAAATTCCTGTGGGACCGAAAGAAAGAAAGGCTCCTGCAGGAGGAATGTGGTAAGACACAGCAACAGGCTGCAGAGGTGGTTGCTGCAGACTTTCACACTTTGTCTAGAAAAGGCCTCCAGCAGCCTGCTCTAATATTGCATTTAGCTCTGCTTGGAGCAGCAGGTTGGAGAAGGTGACCTTCAGAGAGGTGCCTTCTGGCTGAAGCTGTTCTCTGGTTCTGCACTGGACAATGATGGCAGCACTGGCTATCTGTACAGGGTGGGAAGCAGGAAGAATTTTGATGAGGAAAAAAGCAATGAGAAAAGCAAATGGCAAGATAAGATCATAATGCCATCTAAAGCATATCCTGCGCCAGCCTGTGTCAACCTTGTTTGGAGAAGAATGTATGCGCCTCATGTAAGAGGTGTTACTGTGGACTCTTGAACTGCTGCTACTAGGGATAAAGTGAATTACACTTCAGGCTGCTTCATTTCCTTGCTTTCCCACTGCACTGAAAGCGATGGTCACTGAAGTCTTAGGAGATGCCAGATGAAAATGTGAAGATAAAACAGGAATCCTGACAACCAGCCATTTTTGGCTGAAAGGTGAGCCAAAATGAAGCCAAATATCTTTTCAGTTTATAAACTGCTGAATGAAGTCTCGTTTCCTGCTCAACTAAGCATCTGTATTTTCTGCTTATAGTCAAAAATTACAAGAGGATTCTAAAATGCTATGAGGAGCTCCATCACTGAGATATTTCCAAAACAGTCAGCTGTTTCAAGTACCACTCCCTTCCCCCCCCCCTTATTTTTTTCTTTTTTTTACAAAAATAGGGGAATTAAACCATAATAAACAAAACTTCTGGGCCTTTGTGGTAATTTTCAGCATGCTTTGCAAAACTAGGAGACAATCTTTGTCCCTCACCGTGTGACGATCTATTTGCTAACATCCCTGTAAGCTCAAAGGTATGTTTTACAGGAACTTAGCTAGCAAAAGCTGTTCCCACTGTAAAAGTAATAGCACATTAATGAGTTTTTGCAATGAACTCCCTGTATACCTTATCCTGCGCTTGTATTTGTCCATTAACTAATGACTATCCAATATGCTGTCACTAGTATCACATGCTTTGCCCTTCTGCATGCTCAGTTATTTTATTATTGCAAAATTAATAATTTATTATGGAATATAACGTAAAGACTGAGAAACAGTCACTGGACATCAGTTTTCACTGACAAAAGCCTGTGCAGTGACGCTGACTCAGTATTATATTCATCTTGAGCTAAAAGGCTTAGAGAAGGATATTGTTCGTATTTATGACGTTCCCAAAAGTGCAGTCCTAGAGCATACAGCCTGGCTCTGGCTACTCCACTGGCATGTTCTTTACTGTCATACATTCACCTTACTTGCATCCTCTTCTCTTGTAACCAAGACAAACTTTGTCCTTTTAAAATGCTGTTCCTGACGCTTCGGTAAATGTCAAAGATGATTCTGCAGTACTGTCGAACAGAGAGCAAATCACTGAATCAGAACGAGTGGTAAAAACTTCCTGGCTGGAAGAGCTAATCCCCTTGGAAAACAAAACAAAAAGTCCCATACTTTCCTGTAGAATGTATTATTTTCTCTTTGCCTTGAAAACAGCATTCCTACCTGGTTAATTTATTAATGAACCTCATTAGTCTTTTAAGTAAGATAGTTTTGAAAGTACCAGTGTTAGTTCTGTTTTTCATTAATACATCAGTATTGATGTTCAGGTTTCTAACTAGCTGTTCAAATCAGTTAGGAAAAATCTAGGAGAGAAGACATAAAAGAGAGAAATGAGTTGGAATACTAGGTTGTTTTTAATAGAACAGGAGATTAAGAAAAACTGACAGAATTAAGGTTTCTTTTGTGTCATTGGTGTGCTTGTGGCAGGTGAGCTGTAACAGTAACTAGTTATATGTGAATAACAAACTGGTTGACTTAGTGATTGATATTAAAAATAGCAATTTAGGTTTACTTGATATGACAAAATTCTGAATTATTCTGCACAAATAAAAAAAAACCCAGACATTTTCAGATTTATAAGAAAATTAACTCTTAAAATGAGCTGGGTAAATTTCCAAATTAACATGGCATTTCAAACTGGAACATTTAGAAATGTTAAAACCCTCTGCTTTTCCAAATACATGTTCTTCTCCATTTATAAGACTTATTAAACGTTATTTATTAGTGAATTTAATATTTTGCTCAACCTGAAAGTGCTGCTTTTGGTAAATATTCTGTTTGATGGCGGGAAAAAAAATGTTCAGATCTAGCTTTTGAGTTTGGCTGCAATTTTCTGCGTAAATCACATCAGTTACAATGCAAGTGAATTCACTGCAAGAGCGTATATTTAGTTTGCACACATTTATAGATAATTCAAGTCTCTAACCTCATATAACTTCAGAGTTTGAGTTGATATCAGGACACTCTAGAAAAAGCTTTCTGTCATTTCTAACATCAGGTCAGCACCATTCATGCTGTGAAAACTAGGAGGCTTGGTGCAGAGAAGGCTTTTGCAACTTAATTTTTTCCAACGTATCTTTGTCCTCACCCAATGTGGGTTGCAGGACCAGCAGTGCACTGTGCTACAGTTTCGTCATCCTTGCCATCGGTAGTACTTGCTATGAGTTACAGTGGCTGAAGAAATCTTGCAAGCTTTGTAAAACTCAAGTATATTAAAGGAGGGCATGTAAATTCATGCAGCTAGATGCTTGCAGGATTGGAGACTAGATGTCCATAGAAGATGATTGAAAAAACTTGTTTTCTTGCCAGTGACAGGTTAAAAAGAACTCTCTACTTCTAAGCTGCCTGTAACACCATTTCCAGTCTTGCAAGACCTCTGGGAAAGAGCTTCTTTTTGCTTCAGCGGGAACATTGTGTGTAGTGACCTAGAGAGTTAAACCTTCTCTTTGGTGCCTGGAGTTTCAGTGTTTGGTCCCTGGAGTTTCAGTGACTTATCATTTTGTCTGTCTGGGGTTTTGACGATTTGAAATACTAAAGGGAGCTGGAAGGGTTTTTGTTGTCACATAGTCCTGAGGACTGGTGGTCAGTAGGGCAGGTGTGACTGAATGCCCAAAATGATCACAGTGTTTAAAATCCTGTTTCTGTTGTGACGGGAAATTCCTTGATTATTTTTTTCTTCTATTTTGTTCAGGGAAGAGTCAAAATTTAATGAGGAAGCTGATAAAACTCCATTTTAAGGTTGCATTCTTTAAGTCATAAAATGAAGGTGCTTTGGGTGAGACAAAATTTACTAAATGTTAAACGCAGCTTTTAGGATGGCTTTTTTAAATGGACATTTTCCTCAAGAAAGAACACATGAAAAATATGTATTCCTAAATCTGAAAGTAAGTCTGTCAAAACCTGTCAGATTTACACAGGTTTTTGTGTTTGGTGAGTAGCAAGGTTCTGGCTCCGATACCCTTTCAGTTGGTACCATTTTTATTCAGTAATGTGGATTTCTCATTTGGTTATTTCTCTTTGCGCTGATCCTTGATGTGTTCCCTAAAAAAAAAAAGAAGTCGGAGCAGTTGAACCATATGTTTGTATCATAGCTCCTAATGTCAAAATTTTAATTGATTTTCCCATATTCGGGGTTAGGAGAGGGCTGTATCATGTTCCATGACATCATAAAAACAAAAATATTTAAAATATGTTTCAAATAAAATGAGGGGGGAGAAGAAAAAATGCTTAACTTAGAAAAGATGTGGGATTCATTAACAAAGGAAAATACTGGCCACGGACCAACGGCAAGCCAAATGTTTTGCCAGCAGTTTGCAGTTCACAGTCATCATTGCATGTCACTCTGCCTCCTGCACCAGGCCCTCCAACCATATATGCCTTCCTTTAAAAGAGAAACCTGTCTGGTTTGAGTTGAATAAATTAATTTGGGTTTACTTAGTTTAAAAACAAAAATATAGAGGGCCCAATTTTATTTCATTATGCCCGTGGGTAAAGCAGTCCAAGGTAATTACAACCGCAGTGCTGGTTGTTCTATCTTAATTAAAGAGGGTTTTTTTGCACATAGGTTTTTGCACAACATAATAAAATAGTTTGTGGTCTGGCTAGCCTCAGTGTCACAAGAGTGTACTCACTTGAGAAATTGTCCAACTTTTTCAAAAGCTGAGGCCCTTCCATGAGACGAGGAAGTGCGTAGCTGCTCAGCAGAGCACAGGTAGTTTACAGTCCTTCCTCTTTAGTATAAGGGCACCATCGTAAATCACGCAGCAAACAACCTTTCATACAATCTCATGCACTAAGTGGCACACTTGTCAGCAGCAATGAATGTGGGCTTCAGTAAGTCTTTAGGCAATAATGTGCTGTAGAAATGTGCAACACTGGTTACATACCTGTGACCAAACCTCATATTTTTTCAAGCTTTCCTAATAAAGTTTTGGGTTGTTTGGGATTTTTTTTTTGTCTCCTTTGCAAATAAATATGATTTATTGCTTAGCAAATCCTTTTAAAGAAAAAGCTTCAAAGACATTTAAATAATATACTTGAGATGCTGATTGAAAAAAACCCCAAACTCAAATCCCAACAAGCATGGCTAAGATGGCATGTTATTAGAAAAGTCAAAGGAGGCATGTTTGCTAGCTGAATAAATCAAGAAGCGTTGTAAAAACACTGTCTCAGGGATGATTAAGGATAAGTGATTTTCATTACTACATTAAGTTCTCCTTTCTGTTGTGGTGCTTTTTATATCACATCAAGCTTAGCTATTTACTTACGCTGCTTTAAAAAGCCCTAATACCTCAATTACTTAAATCATGACCCCATGCATTGATTCAGAAAGACAGCAACACAAGCTAGCTTTTACTTAATGTTCAGGAACCTGACACAGCTCCTTTCTTTGGGTGCTCTGTCTCATGCAGGTGGTAAAACTGATTGAATTCAGATTTGCAAGTACCAGTGGACCACATCCCTGGGTGATTCAAGTCTAAATTTCACTGCCTCCAACAAGTTCCCCTCCCCTCCCGGTGCTACTGTTTTCCTTCAAGTTGCACAATTTTCCCTTTTCAAGGATTCGGATTCTTAGGTAGTTAGGGCCACCAATTGTCCTCGAGCCAGATCATGGCTGTGCTATGTTGCTCATTTGCAGTTCTAAACCTTGCAAGAAGGGTCTCAAGGAGCATTTGAAGGGTCCTAGATGCTTTGCTCAGTGACTAGCAGTGGATTTTGTTCCTTTCTGTTGGGGACATGGATTCTCCTGTGGAGGGGCAAACAAGTTCAGCTTCACCTGCTTGAACTGACACAGTTTCACCTGAGCTTGCATTTACAGAGGAGAAATTGCCAACAGGCTGTGCGTTGTACCCCAAGCCAGGACTTCAGCCAAGGGGAGGGCAGCCCTCAGCTGCACTGCTAGCAGTGGCTGCCTGCAGGAGGAGGGGAGTTGGAACGTGTAGTGCTTGACAAAGCTGAAGTCTCTTCCAGCCTCCCCAGGCATGGCCCAAGTCCTTGGCAGAGCTGGCTGCAGAGGGCTGGGAGTGTGATTATAGACATCTGGGCTTCCTAGAGGTCTTTGTGCCTAGAATTAGGCCTGTGTAAATGGGGCGAATTAGCCTTGAGGTGTACCAGAGAGACTTCCAGCCCCTCCATGTGAGCTCAGTGCATAAAAATACTGATTTACTTCTCGGTCTGTGTGGCGATACTGAAGCAACATCTAAATATGCTTCTAGGATGCAGCTGCCAAAGAAATGTTTCACAATGAACACAGAGGGGCATCCCTGTGGCAGCCTCAGCTGAGGTGCTAATGATTTCATAACCAGTTCTTTTCTTAAGCAACCTATAAAACCTGCTGAGACTGTTTGGCATGGGGGTGCCTGCTGCCAGGGCAGGAGCTGAGGTGCAGTGGTGGGTTGATAATGGGTTTGCATGTGGAACAGATTTGTACTGTTTTACATACATGGCTTTGAAGCTACAAGAAAACAGCCACTTTCTATTTCTATTTGCATTAGGGATTTCTCATGAATATCTGAAATAGACATTTATTGTGACCATAACTCTACCGCAAATTAAAATCAGATCCCGAGTCCCCTGTGAAAAAGAGGCTCATTATAATATATGGAGATGTCAGAAATTATACTAAATGACACTTAACTTTAAACCCCAAACACTATGCTTATCCATGGCTTTAGGGATAAGTCTGCAGTGGAAATAAGACCAGGAGCTAAGCAAGGTTTACAGAGGAAGGGGTGTCCCAGTAGGTGTATAGCCCACAAGCTAAAGAACAAACAGCTGGTTGTATGCGTCTGCCAAATACAAAGTGTCTTGCATGTATACTGCTACATCTTCTCCTCTTAAGCCAGATATTACCTTTGTTACATATCCTACATAGACTGGGCCAGATTTATATGAGGTGTGATGTTGTTGATTCAGATGGTTTGTTGCTGTAGAGAAAGAGATGAAGGCAGGTTTCTATGTTGGTCTAAAAGGTACACATCTGAATCATTATTCCTAAACACTCGGTTTCTCATCAAATTTTATGTATGAGCCATTTTCAGAACTTGTTATCTGGTAGGCTAGCTAATACCAGGGCTAAATCTGTGCTCCACGAAAGAGAGAGACGAGAGTGGGAAATTTAAAACATGCTGACCTGCAATCTGATTCTGCCACTATTCTTAATGTTCATCACATTTGCCTTTCCTATTAAAAAAAAAGAAACAGGACAACAACAAAAAACATGGAGTGGAGTGAGTAAGCCATGGCTTCCGACCCCTGGAAATCAGCCATGCTCACTGCTGTGCAAATTCCTGCTGCTCTCTGAGCTGAGATCATACTGTTGGAGATGGCAAGTGTATAGAGCACAGATCTGTATCTTTCTTCCATTGGTAAATATTAACAGTAAAAAATAAATGCAGGTGATGCAACAGGCTTTGACCAGGCCTATTTATGTGACTGTTGAGGTATTTTAACCAGATGAGTTAACTGTCTGGTTCCCTGTGGGCCAAATCAAACGGAGCTGATGTTATTGTAAACTGAATGGAGCTACCACTTCACTGTTTAGGTAAAATTAACTTTTTTTTTTCACATGTTCACCTGCAGTGTATCGGTGTGTCTCAGTAAAGTGTGTGACAAACACTGTATCTTATAGGAGACATCAAGAAGAGGGCATGTCTTCATTCTCCCTCTTCAGCCTCTTCTGCTTCCTAAGCTGACAATCTTTTCCTCTGCTCTCCCAACAGCTCCAAGAAAACAGTTAAAGAAAAAAAGAAAGAAAAGCAAAACAAACCAACTAGTGTTTCTTGAATGTCAGCATGCTCTGGCTTTGTCAGGCCAGCAGGAGAAACAAATTACACTGTCAGAGGCCTTCCACTGACAACTCCAGGGTACCAGTTCCCACAGTTTAAACCTGGAAACTGTTAATACAAATGCTGCAGTTGATTCCAATGGCTATAGTGGCACATCACTGAAAACCAGTACTTTGCAGTTTGGTTTTGCATCATCGGGCAGTCAGTGCATGTTGAAATGACGTTTGTGTTCCTGAAAGGGCTGTTTTCAGACCTGCGTGTCTACAGGAGACTTGGGCCATCTCTAGATGAGTGGCATTACTTCAACAATGCAAATGCAGCTACAAAGATCCTTCTAGCCTGGTCAGCCTGGGGTTTTTAAACTATTCTATGCAAAGATGATTCCTCCTTGCTGAATTCTAATGCTGAAAACGGCAAGGTGCAAAATCTTAAAGCTATCCAGTACTGTCAGTGTTTCAGAATTCACCTAATTCAGTTTTCGACTCCATTGATCAAAATGCTGCTATATTTCTTCCCCTGGCATGACCGCTTTCTTGCTAAACCGCTGTTTCAGTGGTGGTTCTCAAGGGGAAAGTGGAGGAAAAAAGAAACAATGCAAACCAAAACTATTCATGGAGTGTGCATGAACACTTAACAGTTCATGCTAAAGACATGAAATACATAATTAAAAAGAAATAAATTGACAGTGTGTTAGTTCATACTGTATATTCTTGGAAGTTGACAGGGTGACCTGAGTTTTTGCGTGACTGCCTACTGACTAATAAGCCCTTTACTTTAAATTGGTGAAGTGGATGTTTTAATCTTCAACACAAAGTTCTGGTTTGGGAGAACGTTTCCTCTTTACAACAATATGTCTCTCAAGACAAAAAAACCCCAACATAAAACAACAACGACAAAGAACCAAAACAAAGCCAAAAAACCCCAAACAGCTGTGAAACACTAAACTAGAAACATCCGCACACACTGGAAGGTAAAGATACAGAATAACCTTTTTTTCTTAGTGCAATGCAGTGTATCATTAACATGCATCAGTCAGTATTTCAGGATATAATTTAGGAAAATATCTTCATAGGTGTCACACATTTTTATGGGTCTGATTCTGTTCTAAATGACTGTATGAGCAGCACTTGTGTGAACTTCAATGGCAAGGGCACCATGACCAAAATAACATCTGCCACAGTAGGATCAACCTCTCCTTGTCTTTCTCAACAATACTGTACATGCTGCACAAGGCAAATATCCTGAACACAAAGAATAGTGAAAAGCTGGGTTGCAGATCAGCATATGGGCTTCAGTGACAGTATCAAGAGCAGTAAGGGTGGAATTTGGCCAGTGCTTTCAGAAGAAATACTTTAATGTTATGGTGACCCTTCTGCTTCACTTCATAAACTAATCACCAGCAGGGGTCAGGAGAAAATCCTCAGTAGTAGTCCACAGATGTGAAGGTGTAAGGTGGGGATTTTTGTTTTCTTTTGAAGCGTGAGACATAGATCACTGTCAAAGCTTGGTTTACAGCTAGATGTAATGCGTGTTATATACTGTGTGTTTATGGAGTGTGCGTGCATGTGTGCGTATGAGTGAGATTCCCAGTTGGTTTAAATCCATTGTCTTTGGCAAAGCTGTGTGCTGTATACCATTGAGAATTGGCTCTATTGCTGTTGATATGTTCATGCTTTTCTTATTGTTTTCTCAAATTATTGTGTTAACTGGGTTACAGCTCGTGAGCTCTCTTGATTTTTCAGTTTTATATTTCCTCAGTGATATTTTGCTCATAAACAAGCACATTTTGAAGGTCACCAGGTAGCCTAATGTGCAAAGCTCTCTAGGAGGAAAGTTTTGAATATGCTTCTGATCTTCTCATTCCAAAGAATGTTTCAAAAGAAAGCAGCAAGTTCCCAGTAAAATCCCATTTCCACTTGTTTCTATTTAAAACATTTCATAATACTAAGTATCCTTTCTGCTTTAAGCTGGAGACTCTAAAAACATGTGCTTGGTATCTGACGTTACTGACCACATAGGTTTGCTGCTTTTTTTTGTTAGTATTGGCTGGTTTGTATGCATATTTTTAAACTAAGATTTAAGATTTACATGTTATCTGGAAATTTGATCTGTAACTTGAAAGGCTACTGTAGCCACAATAAGAATGAAAATAACCCTGAACTGTTGAAAATTCAACTTGGAACACCAAAGTGGTAATGACTGCAATAGTAGTTTTCTTGATATTTATAAATCAATGCAAACCAGAAACTGGATGTTTTAATTTACCACAGTTTCAATGTAACTGATACCCTCAAGTTTAGAGCTTTAAGCTTTGTAAAGTGCAATGTTATTGCAGGGCATGCATCCAATTTTTAAAACATTATATAGATTGGAGACAGATGAGCTTTTCAGAATTATTTTAGGCCTATTTTGGTTGAATGCCTGAGATGCATTTTCCAGTGGAAATTAATTGCATTGATGTGAAAACAAATGAAGTCCAACCTCAAAATTAGCTGCAGGTTCATGCTCAAACCAGTACAGATAGTGACTGGAAATTACGATGACAATATACACTTTGTTGGAAGAATAAAATAACTTTTTTTCAATGCCTGCTCTTTTTGGCTGTCTCTCTTAGTGAGCATGCCTGCATAGGGAGAGAAATTTTCCCATGTATCTGTGGTTGCATGTGAGTGGACAATGGCTTTTGTGAGCTATCACTTTTTTTCCCTTTGTACACTGCTGGAAACCTTTGCTGGCCTGTGTTGGCATCTAAGTGTCAGTGAAACCTCTGGCAGCCACTACATGTAGTACTTCTGTCGTTGTGGGGCATTTCTGGTGCACACTGTTCAGGAGGATTCTTCTGGGGACTTTATTAGCAAATGGCAGCTAACATGATTTCCATGCTTCAGTGAAATTTGCCTTAGCTATGTAAAAAATGCTGTATATGAGTTTGGGATTACCATTTGCTCGACTGATGCTCTCAATCAGTGGTAAACTCCCATTGAGATGTAGGCAGAGAAGGCAACGTGAGCTCTTTAAATAACGAGAGCAGACAACGTTGGCTTGGAGCTAATCTCTGTTGAAGTACAGCTGCAGCACTTCTCCATGACTTTGTTCTTTCTGCCTTGAGATTCACCCCTTCCCTGTGCTTCCCATAATTTGTACTAACGCAGCTGTCAGTTGGGATTTTTAGCATGTTTAAGAGATGAAGCATGTGCAAAGGTTCCTCCCAGGAAGTGGCATATATTCATTTTGATCTTTATGAAAGTTTGAAAGGAATCAGTGAAGTGGGTTGGGGGTGGGAAGAGGTCACTGAAGATATATAGCTATTTGGCAGCTCTAAGATATTTTTACACCTGGAGGTGACTTGCTAAACAGATAATTGAGAGTACACCCTCATGTATGTACTCTTTTCCCTCCTCCCCACTGCCAGCCACTGAAAAAAACATAAACTTTGAGACACTGAGCACATTTGAGGCTGTGACCGTGGTGGGCCATGCACAAGTGCTAACTTTTCTCTGGGCTGTAGAGAGAGCTTAGCACTGCAGCACCATGTGCTGATGGCACAAGTGCTAGGGAAGCAGTGAGCGTTAAGAAGTACAGAGTATTTCTGTGGTAGTCTTGTTAAAGGATGGGATTTTGGTCTGCTGCTGCTGTCATCTGATACTTTTCCAAGCTTCTTATTTTCTATTTTGCTCATTTGCTATTTTGTTTAAGAAATCGTATTTGTATTTTCTTATAATAATTAATTTCTGAAAGGTTTCTACATTATGTGTTACTTTTATAGTATTTTTGGTGTTGAGGGTAGAATTGAAATCTCAGTAACTAGATCATGTCACATATATGTACTTACTAGTTTTCCTCACTAGTGACTGTGGGCAAACTCTGCTTTCCACAGTGTATACAGCACAGTTGTGTTGTCAGCATTAGAGAGACTGAATATGCAGAGGCTCACTGAGACTGTTTTCGGTGGTCAGTCTTTTTGTAGTAAAATTGTGACCAAATTGATGCTCCAGGTCCAACCATAGTGTCCTGGCTACATGTGCTACGAGTTGTATTGACACATGGTCTTGAGACCCAACAGCCTTTGAAGCCACTGTCTTTGGCTTTGTACAAGCTGTAGACTGATGAAAATTAATGACAAGCTTACTCATTTTCATGGATATAAGCTGAAGAAATATAAAGATTCAAATTAATCCCTAAAAAAAAAATATCAAAATGCTGGAAGCACCTTTTGGGGTCCACTGTGTCTTTCTGTTGCAACTGTGTTTCTGTGGGGATCCAAGATAGGTGTCTGAAGTGAATTGGCCATGATCAGAAACCAGACTGGGATTTAAGGCCTGTCAGTGTTTTAATTCAGGACCCTTTTCCCAAACCCTTCGGACACAACAACCTTCCCACTTTAACTTTTCCAGCATTGAATGTAGGGGCACATGGGGGGACGTTGAGGAAGAAAAAGTCAAGAGATGTTAAGATATCCAAAGCATAAAGTCTCCGTAGCAGTCCTGTCCACCTGCAGGTATAGGAGAAGATCAGCAAATACATCTTTCTTAGACACTCAGGCAGACAAACATCCCTGAAACACAGGGGCATGAAACTGCTGCCGCGGCATCCATCATCCTGTGGAGGACAGTGAAAACATGTGCTGTCATCTTTGACATTTTAATTGAAAAGAAAGCTTACACAGATTTCGACCTTAAGCAGTGTGTTTATACAAGTGTATACAGAGAAATAATCTGTCAGTTGAGAGCAGGCTCATTGCTATAGGAGTTGGTTTAGTAACTGAACAATCCAACATTAGCTCACACACCTTGCCTTGTTCCATGCCTCAATAATTTTTAGTAGAAATACTTTGCCTGGAGGCATGCAGTTATTAAAAAAGAGGCTCAGCTTGCTTAAAGTCTGGAATTATTAGCTCATGGTAACAAGCCTGCACTGGAGAAACTGTTGGTTCTTTGTTTTCATGACTTTGCTGTAATTCACCATCTTATTTTCAGAGACAAACTTCTGCTTTGTTTGGGAAGTTTAAAAAAAAAAAAAGAACAAAAAAAAAGGAAAAATAAATCACTTCAAAAAGAGTCTTTTTTTTTGTTTTGTTTTTAATGCCGGGTTTATAAAGCTCTTTTATCTTCGTATTTCTGTTAAATTGCACTGGCAGAAATAATAAGGGTATGTAGAAAGAGAATTTTGAGAAATTTGCTTTACCGTGTTTCCAGTACAGGGATCTGTTGGTAAAGAGTACTCCCAGAGATCTCTCCAAATACCCTCTCAGCCCTTTAAGAGTAAAAGGTGCTTTTTCTCCATCCTTTTTGCAACCTCCTATTCTCTTCAGATGCAGAGTTATGAAGGTCAAATAAAAGCCACTTGCAGTGCAGTAGTGTTTGGTTGTGAATGGAGTCACTTCAGCAAAGAAGCACCTTTAGATAGTTCAAACCTGGCAGAAGTTATTTGGTGTTCAGTTGTCACTTTTATCTGGATGCTGGGGTTAGGATTCTTTCCAGCTGTTTAACCTGTTGGCGTTTTTCCTCAATGAGCCTTAAATTTTCAAGATTTTTTGAATTTGCTTGCCAGGCTGGAGTCTAAGCCTGACCCTTAAAAAGAATGGACATGTTAAAAACATCCTGGTTTTAAGTCAGCTGCCACTGATATGTTTGTGTATTATCGGTATTTGTGTATTTTTTTCTTCAATGAAAACTGATACACTGTCATTTGCAGTGGTGAAAAAGCATTTGTTTTCCTGAAGAATTAAGCTTGGTCCTGTCTGAGCTGAGAGACAGTGCCGACAGTGGAATCAGTTTGACATCGTTGCTTGCTTTTATGATCAAATCATGTTTATGCTGCAGTTTTTTTGGTTTTATCCCACTTTTTAAATTTTATTACAAGAATGTGTTTTTACATGAGCTAGTTCTTTATACTCCCTTGAACCTGCCTTTTGCAGTGTTTCCTTGTTTTGCTTTAACTATGCCATTATCCTCCATGTATCATTTGTGAGTTCCAGCTGTGTGCATAACACTGTGCCGAACATAAACTTCTCTGAGGAGGTTATAGTCTAAGAAACCATTCTAGCTTTTCTTATTTTTCTAGTAATGGGTCATGCAATAAGACCCAGTGAAATATTTAGAAGGAGGGGAAGATTGAAACCAGCAGTTTCTAAGACCTGTAAGAGCCAAAAGGCAAATGTTAATGGGTTCTGTGAGGCTTCCAAGGACCTGCTGGTCCTTGTACTTATGCTGAATTTGCAGAGGTTCCTTAAACATGTGTTCAGGAAATACAGGTAGCATTAGCACAATTGGAGTTTCTAAAGGCAAGATTTATCATTGACTAAATCTTTAAATAGAGTTTGTTCCACTAAATACATTACTGCACTGGGGCTGCTGATTTGCAGGCCTTGTCTCCTACAAGCTCAGATGAAAAGTACAAAATTCTTAACAAAATTTGGAGCCATTTTTCCACAGGTTTTTAGTATTTTACTGTACATATATCAATTTACTGTCCTTTTTTTCTTTTCTTTTTTCCTTATTCTTTCACTTCAGTTATATGTTCTGTCCCTGTGACTTAAAGCAAGTGAGCAAGAATGCATCTCTGTGGAGTTGCTTTTTTCCCAGTGAACAGCTTCTTACTTGACATCAAGGGATATGTGAATTGACAAGTAACATTTCTTTGCTTGCTTTTGACTTTGTCCGTATCATTTCATATCTGTATGCTGCATCTTGCTCCTTTTGTGCTGCTTGTACGGAATTCTTTCTACCTCTGTGCCAATGAATAGCTTGTTATTTTAATTACGCCAGCTCTCCACAAACACTTACATGAGCTTTCCCTTCACTTCTGGATCAAGCTTCTTGTCTTTAAGACGTTTCGCAGCTTAGCCTTATCTTATCTCAGTCCTTCAGTTTCTCATTACAGTGTCAAGCATCACTTTCGCTTTGCCAGTGTCTTTACCATCAGCTAGTTTCTCTTTCCCAGGCTGGAAACTCTTCTTGTCCAACACTGGGAAAAGATCTTAAGGAAACACATATGTGAAAATACATGCACACTCTGTTTAAAAAGCTCTACAGAAACCATAGCTTTGTCTGGATGCTCCCCAAATCCTCTCAGTTATGAGCCACAATTTTCCCTCTCTAGAGTACTGCCCTTCCTGTGTCTCAATCTTAGTTACTCCCTTCCTCTTGCAAACTTCCTTGCTCCTGTCATTCTGAGCATACTAGTTAAAGAAAAAACATACAAAGAAACAAAAAAGCAACCAGAAGAGCACCACTAAATTGTCTCCAATTCTTTAGCATATTTATTTGCTTGTATGTTCTATCGCTGTCTTCTACTTTTCATCTGGTTTGTGTCTTTAGATTGTAAACACACTGTGTAAGAATTGTCTCCTATCTGTGTTTGTACAGTGCCAGGCTCAATGGGGTCCCGGTCCCGACTGGGACCTTTGGGCACTACCACAGCATAAATGTCTGCTACTGATAGTAATAATCTACCCACATCATGCAGATGTCTGAATTGTCTGAGAAATACAAACAAGGATCTTTACTAGGTTGGCAGTGAGCCATTAATTTTAGATGCCAGTTTTCTTTTCCCCTGAATATGGTTTGGCTTTCTGAAAAACCTGGTGACACAAACCTCCCACTTCTTGGAAAGCTTGGCTCTTTGGTGATTAAAACGTTGTTAAACATGGGATACACAGGTCAGGTGAGGTCCCCACAACTATGTGAGGTATTCCAAGTACTTGCCTGGTGCTTTGTTGTTGCTTTCCTTTGTGTTTGTTTTTTTCTTTCCTCCTCTGAATAACAAATGAGTAAATTGAAACTAGACAGAACTGCCCTACTTTTGTGGGGGAAGGGAACACCTCAAATAATGGGCCACAAATGAGGAAAGCTATGGTTGGATTGATAGGCTGCAGTCAGTACATTTTTCTCAGGTTAAAACATCCCCTCCGTGTCTTTGCCCTCTGAGTGTTTCAAATATTGAAGGCCAAGGACAGCACGCACTTGAGTCAGGTACTCTGGCCTCAGTAGCTGCTATGGAAGTGGTTTGCAGCTGGTCTATAGCACCATGTGCTCCAGTGAGCTTACTTGTTAGCAATGAGAAGTTTAATTGCAAAAATACCTGGTTGTCCATGGGACATTCAGAGGGTAGACTGTAGCCGTCTGTGCTCATTCTCAGAATAGTAGGCTCCTTAGGTGCTTCAGCCTGAAAGCCACCCGAACCACATGCACATGCTGACATACCTTGAAAAGATGCAGGCTGCTGGTACACGGTGGTTGCTCCACACTACATTGATGATAATGGTATCATTGCTGCCTTATTCACCTGTGTCTCCCTATTGCTTCCACTCATCTTCCTCATTTTATCCTTGGTCTATAAGTTTTTGGGGGCAGGACCTCACCCAGTTTTTAAACCAAGGCTTCTGGGCACTGTTATAATAAATACATATATATGTATATATACATACATATATATAAAAATGATGAAAGTCTGGGCAAGTCTGCATTGCGTAACTGGAGCGTGGTGCAGAAATCCCTGAGCCAGTGCTGACCCAACATGGCGAATTGCCATAGCACAACCAGCCACCTGCAAGCTGCTCTGGTGTGAGCTGGCTGGGTCTGGAGGCCATAGAAAGTTAAGAGAGGAGTCCCTGTGTTCCAGTGCAGCTCCATATACGTGCAGATTTACTTTTTCCACACCAGAGCTAATTGAGGTAGAATGAACTGGGTTGTGGTGTAAATTGCTGACCTTGCATGAATGCTACATGCAGGAGAGGAAGGAGCAGGAGAGAGGTCATGGTAAGACCCACTGACCCGGAGTGCTTTACCATAATAGAAAACATACGGCAGTGATACTTTAAATAGCTTCAGTTCTTCTTGCACATAGCCCTGGTTGGTCTAGGCCAATATGATCTGTTTCTCATGAGACCTCAACAGCAAATTGTCATGTGCAGAAACTGTGCTTGAAGACTACAAGTTAAGGGAAGGCTGGTCTTTTAATAGACAAATGCAGTGTTTAGTCATCAGACAATCTAGAAAACTAGGTCAGATAGGTGTTGAGTCATAGCAGACAGAATATTTGGTATTAATCAAGAAGGCGCATAGCGAAGTATGTATTGTAGATATTTGATTACATTAGTGGAGTTATCTTTAATCATTGGGTAGAGTCATAGGACGGAACATGATCGAGTCGCCATGGCTTAGTGGGGTACCACCCATCTGTTTAAATGTTAGTGAGGATGACTCATGGTGTTAGCCCTGCCGTGCAGAGGGAGGGGAGCCAGCGTGGTCAGTTACAGCAGCTTGTCTAACACGTGGTATTTTACTAAGCCACCATAACGCTATTCATCCAGGCCACATAGGCCCAAAGAGATAGTGTACAAATGCTGACTGAGACCCCATCATGTGCAACAGCAGGATCCTGCTGGAACACACTGAAAACTCTAATATTTGGGAAAAAAAACATGGATGGTCAGATTTCCAGTGAGGTTGAGCGCTTGCCAGTTCTCTATCTTATCTGTCCTGTATTTGTGGGCTGTTTGCCCAACAACCCTATTTATTTAGCAACACAGGTGCCAAGAAATGAAAATCCCTCAGTCAGCAATATTGACTGACAGGCTGCAGGCAGCACCTTCTCAGCATTTACAAAGAGAGGAGTAGAGTCGATGTGTCCAACGTTAAAAATAACAATTACAAACTCTCAGTGACTTTCTTTACTGCAGGATAGAAAGCAACAACAAAAGATATTGTGTTGTCCTTGGAAGAGGAAGAAATGTCTTAGACAAATTGAGTGTCTCAGCCTGTATGGTTCTGTGCTATACACATTCCCTGAGCTCTGTGCGAGTGAGTGTGCATGAGCACATGCTAATGGATGACCTATATTCAATGTGGAAGCAATAGAAGTATCCATGAGTACTGGCCAATCTCAGCTTCCCAATGGGGAGTGGAATCTGGTGTGCATTATGTAGCACTTTTATTGGTGGCAGGAGAGGTGCAGACTTTTCAACAAAGAGGGTCAACCTTGAAGCACAAGGTTTCTCTGACTGCTCTGCATCTCCCTGCAAAAACACACTTGGGAACAGACTAGCGGGAGTGTAGCAAGAAAAAATACCTGAAGTACTGAGGATTTTTTCCCTCTAGCTAAGTGTAAAGCACATGCAGACCCCCAAAGCAAAGCACAGTGTTAAAGGTGAAACTGGGGACAGCAAAGAAGCTTCTTTACCATTTTAATAAATACCAATAATTCCTTTTTGCCCAGGTCCCATATTCCCAAACTCATTAAAGCAATTTTGGAAATTTTTTTGGCTCTGGAACTTATAAGCAAAACTCAAACCATGCAGTCCCTTGAGAATCACTTGCACAAATTGCACAGGTCAGGCCAAAATAAGTTTCTGTCAAACAGCCTAACACCTAAGCTTATTATGAAACTGGTGACTTGTACGAAGGATCTGTACGTGGGACAGTCTCAGAATGAATTAAGGGGGTGGGGGTGTGTCACAGCACTTGTTTTACTTTGGTCCCACTGAAAACTCAAGTGATATTTTTACTGAATGCATTGCCTCTGTTAGCCAGCACAGTTCCTGTAGGTTGTGGCTAAGCTGGTGGACCCAGAGGGCTCCAGAACTCCAGTGCCCAGGTGGGTGCACATCTCATTTTTGACCCAGGGCATGCAGGAGAGTGCACCAGCACTTTCTGCATTCCTGTCCACTCCTCACTGCCTGCTTTCCTGGGAGGAAAACCAGGATGCATCCCTAGCAGCGGATACAGCACATTCTGTTCTGCTCCGCAGCCACCCCAGTGTGCGGGTCTAAACCCTTCATTTGGCAGCTATCATGTGGACTTTAAAATAGAGAAGACCTGTTTGAGCTTGTCTGCTGCTCTGCCAGGCTGCAGGTTTGGTGAGGACTGGCTGGTGGGAAGCAAACTGCTTGCAGGGGTCACGACAGCCTCTGGAAACCAAACTGAGATCATTGTCCTCACATTCAGCCTGGTATCTTCTCACTTTTTTCTTTTCAAAGGGTCACTGAATTGGCTTTCTGTGCTATTTTGACCCTGTCCTAATGATTCATCAGTTGTCTTGTGTGGATGAGTGCTGGTACATGGAGCAGCTGTGTTTATGTGGAGAGTAGGATGGGTCAGGGGCTCTGTACTTTAAGCATGTCTCCTGAGCTCATTTTTCCTGCACTACATCTATTCCACAGTTCCCCAGGCTTAGCCTTGTGCTGAGCTGACTGTAGAGTCCCCTTTCCCAGAAGATGATTCATGCTCCCTCACAGTGCTTCTTGCACCCTCTTACAGGGTTACACCCTGTACTTGTGAGGCATTGTCTTGGATTTCTTTGGGGAGGTATGAAAATGTAGAGCACATCATATTCCTCCATCAGCAGTTAACCAGGGAGGCATAGGAAGAGCTTCTTGTCTGAGATACATTTGTTGTTGGTTTTTTTCCCCTCTTCTGAATAAGTACTGTATGTGTCTGGGAGGATTTTTAAAGCATCCTTCAAGACACAGGCTGCTTCTTTCCATGCAGAACCAAGACAAAAGGATGGGTTCAGTAATGCGCAGCTGCTAAAGAAAGGGCAGCTGAGGGCAGATGGGTGGGAGGAGCAGAGGTGTCTGGACACAAGGGAGTAGGCAGAGCAAGGGCTTCAAGATGGCATTTGTTGGGACAGAAATGTTTTTCAGGGGAGAACGGGCTTGAAGAGAAGAGGGTTGGAAAACTGAAAGTCCAAGGATGGAAAATACTGGGGATTAGATGGTTTGAGCTCTGGGCAGAAGAGGATGAGACTTGTAGGTCAGAAGAAGCTGGTGCTGCCGTAAGACAGGCACCTCAGCTTTAGGAGCCTGGATGTGATGTTCTCCATAGGGGATGTCTGTGAATCCCATTGTTCACGGCCTTTGGCCTTTTTGCTTGTTGTTAGATAAATGAAAGTGACAGCTAAAGTTAGAGGAGGGGCGTACGTACTCGTGATTGCCAGAATCACTTAAAATTGGAGGGGCAAGAAATAAAGCCCTATGATTGGGTGTGATAAGGTTCAGACCAAGTCAGAGAAGTGACTGTCTTTCCCCTTACAGCTCTGAGGTTATGACTCTGCTTCCCTGAGCAGCCCAGACTGATTTTGAGGCTTTATGGCTAGCTATGGATTCATCACTGAACCAAAGGATGCTTCTGCCAAGGCTGATAATCAGCCCTGATGTTTAGAGGCTCCAAACATCTTGAGACTCTTTCCATGCTCCCTGCTGCAGAGGCTCTTCAAGCTCCTGGACTATACCTCCTTCTCTCCCATCCTTCTCATACCTCTCCTGCCTAATAAACAGTGTAAACCACGTGCTATACTGCAGAGCAACCTGCTCTGTAAGAATTTAATGTACTGACTAGCAAAGTTTCTTGAGGTACTGTGTGTGGAAGCTGTCTTATTTTCATGCTGTTTGAAAACGTAGCAAGTTACGTTTATCACAAATTTCAAACAACTCATATCTTCTTCAAAAACCAAGACCACATTCTTAAAGACTGTTTTCAAAAAGCAGTTGCAGCTTTGTTTAATCCAGAAATTTTACAATGATTCTTCTTTGTGAGTGGGCCTGCTTTCTCACATGCACTCTTTTCCCTGTGCTGTGCTTAGAAAAATCCTTCTAAATCTTTTGAACTCCTTTTGCCAAAATAACTCACTCTGCCTTTTTATAGTCTGTGCTTTTTGCCTTTACAAGCTACTTAACCTGAATGTAATTTTGCTAATTTTTTTTTCTTCCCGCCATTTTCTGTGCCTGGGTAACTGGTAACTCACTTTGGAACAAAAGCTTGGTAGAGCTGCACTGGAGAGAATATCAAGAGCAAGATGAAATACTAATTTTAGAGTAGTTTATTTACAGGTGATAAAACTTCAAAATTAGTTTAAGAGTGTTTACTTTTCTGTCATAGTTTGCAGTCTATCATCCAGATACTTTTGTTCCTGAGGGCTGAATTTACAGCAATGCACTGATGTGGCATGCCAGGAAATTTTCCTGCTTTGTCTGTAGAAATCTTCTGCTGGGCACTGTAAGATGCAGAGGTGTGTAGACTGAGACCGCCTGTTAGCTTTACATTCGTGTTCTGTTGGATTAACTAGACTGGTGCTTTAACCGATAAATAGTAGAGGGAAGGTGATTCATCTGCTTCTTGAAAACTTTCTGTTCTACTAATTTATGCAGGAAAGGACAAATGCTGGATTAGATTATCTGTGCCTGCTTGTCTAGAGTTGCCTGTGCCTAGCAATGGCTGGCATGGCAGGGCTTGTTTTGATCTCTGTAGCCCATGACAGCTTTCTTTCCTTTTCTTCTAGGCCTGTCCCAGGTTCTCTGTCTTCACTACTGCACCTACACAACCGACAAAGACAGCCTATGCCTGCCTCTATGCCTGGCACCCTGCCCAACCCTACCATGCCTGGATCTTCTGCTGTACTCATGCCTGTAAGTATTTTGGTTTGGGTTTTTTTGGGAGGAAGCAGGGGGAGTTGTTTCTTTTTTGCACAATTTAACCTATGCAGAGGTGAAAGTCTGCAGGATTTTCTAAAGAAATCAAAGTGTGATGAGTTAAGGAAGCTGGACTTATTTCACTGCTTCATCTTACACAAGAGTATTTCTGGTGCAGATAGTGGCATGTTAATTAGCGTGAGAGTGATTAGAAACAGTTTACACGAGACTACAATTTCTGGTTCTCACACTTGGTCATGTAGGTGAGATCAGTATGTCTGTGCTGGAACAAAAAGAGTTTTCTCAAGTCAGACAAAACTGGAAAAGCCATGTACATGTGTTATGCCAGTGAACTCTAAGTAATCCTCTTGTTTGTGAAGATAACCAGCTAGCAAGATAGAAATATGACTTACTTTTCTGGCCTGGTAATTGCACTTAATTAGAATTGGGTCATGATCACTGCTCATCTTCCACTCATTTCTACAGAGATGGGAATATTTCCCATCTGCTGGAAGACAAAGGGGTGCTTTGCAATTGTAGCTTCAGATTCTTAAATGACTTTAACAACCCTTTCAATATAATGCATTTGGGCAGGTTGGGGATGGAGATGAGTAAGGAAGAGGAGACTGGGACAGGAGAAGTTTCTGTTTCATTACATGATTTTCAGTCTGGTAGACAACCTGAGTGTGATTGACCATGGGAAGGAGGAAAGCCGTGCTTGTTCTGGCTTTGCTGGAGCAAGGGAGACACTCCAGAGGGCTGCATAGATTCAGGTTTGGCTGCTATTTGAGCAGTCATTAATAAGTCAAGTAATTAGTAACTTGTCAATAAGGCTTTCCTGGAATATCGACCAGGAAGTTCAACAGAAAAAATACAAGACATGTCACTGTGGGAGTTTTTTTCTGGCATGATTCCTAAGGAACCTGAAATGGAGCAAACATCCTGCTTCAGTGTAAGCTCAGGGGCTTCGGGTTGCTGCTGGGGAGCCCTTTGGGCAGCTCTGTGAGCAGACAAGCAGGTGTGCTCCAGCTGAGAGCCCCTGAGACATGAACACAGAAGCGAGACAGACCCTATCAGTGCTGGTTGCCTCGTCTGCAGCTCCTGCGCCATAGCCCTCTGGGAAGCGCTGCAGAGATGGCAGCCCGTGGGAAGGATGAGGGGCACTGAAACAAGAATCCCATGATTCTTGCTGGGATCATGGAGGGTGGGAGTCAAGACCTCACAAAAATAGCTCCCTTGCTTGGAAGGGCTCAGAAAGATTCAAAAGCTGCTTTCTTTTAAGAGCCAAAGGTTCAGGGGACTGGCCCAAAGCAAGGCAGGATGCTCAGCTCCGGTTGAAAGCAGCACCATAAGCCTACTTATATCCCCTACCAATAACTAGCAGTGGAACAGGGCTTGCCTCTTTTCAGGGGAGATACACCAGGAAATTATTTTATCCAGGCCTTACTGGCCTTACTGCAGTTAGGTTTTGTTTGAGAATTGCATCCCTCCTTCCCAGCCTAGTGAAATTGCAGAAAGGGCTCTGAAGAGCCGAGAGGAGCTCTGCTTTGGTTTTTTGCTATCTCAGCAGTACATGAAAGCTTCCCTTAAAAGACATACGGAAAACTCTTCTCAGCTGAGCAGTCCGAGTGAAGGGAAAAAAAAGCCAACTTGTTTTTCATTTATTTGGGATTGTAGATTTTTATTTATGTTTTTAACAAGCTAAGCTGGGCTGCATTGACAGGGGAAGCTACAACTTTATACAGTGATGCTTTTAGAACCACTTAACTCTGACTGTTGCTATACTGAAAGGGAGAAAATCATTACAAAAAAGCACAAACCTGGGTGGCTGCTACATTTGTTTAGTAAAGAACCTTTTTCTTTATAATTGGCTGTGAGTTTTCAGGGTTGATTCTGATGAAACACGGTCCTGCGTGCATACACACATGCAATTCACGACACAGATTGTTATTTTTCCAGTCATGACTTGAAGAAATAAAGCTGAGTCCATTTAAATAGAAACTGAGCATAAATTCTTGCAAATGTCTCCAGATGTTTTCAAAACTTTGTTTTTGTTGTTTTAAAAGATGGAGCGACAAATGTCAATGAACTCCAACATCATGGGGATGCAGGGGCCGAACCTCAATAATCCGTGTGCTTCACCTCAAGTCCCCCCGATGCATTCAGAAGCCAAAATGGTAAAAAGAGAAAATAATAATACTAATAAAATGCTTTTCTTTTATTGCTCTTGCATACTGGTTACCCAGACAGTGGGGGATGTAGCCAGACACTGCTTACTTCATTCTTAGTCATACGTTACACTCTTTTTTTAATACGCTGCAGTAAATTGAACTATGTCTATGAACTTTCAAGATGTTCCTAGTCCTTGCTGAACTCTCGGTGAGAGGGAGCTGAAGCGCAGGTTGGGCTATCTGGTCTGTACTGTGTTAAATAGGATTTTGGTGCAGATTAGTGGAATTTAAGCAAATGGTCTGGCTGGTTCTCTGATGGTGTCTGTGCTCCACAACTTGGCTCAATAAGTTAATAAAGAGTGAAGTAAAAAGTGTCTGATGTGGAGAGAGTACACGCGCTATTTGTTTTTTCCAGATAGGTGCATGGTGTATCAGCGTAATGGCCATGTTAGAAAAGCAGACCAAACAATGTATATAAAACTGGGATATTTTCTTTTGCTTGAGTGCAACAAAGGTATCACCATCAAAAAGAAGAGTCAGAATTTCAACAGAAGTAATTTATTTATATGAGTCAAATATCATAGTGTTTTTTGAAGTTGTATGCCTTACTAGGTCAAGGCTTCTCAAGCATATGTATTGGTATAGTATTAATGTAGGTAAACTAAGCTACAAGTGGGCATTCGTAAATTTTCCCCAGCTTTAGATGCACTCTGAGGGAGGTATTTGGCACTAATATCCCCGGAACTGAGTTCATCAGTGTTGAAATACTTAGGCTTTTTAATTTTCAGAACTGCCATTTCCTGGCTAGTGGAAACACAAGGACAAAAGTTTGCAGTTTAACTCTGTAGGCTTTTTATCCTCTCAAGATATCTCATCACAGTGGAAAACAGGAGTAACTTCACTGAATTTATTTCGGTGGCATTTTGCCAAGGTAAAATTGTCATGAGTGAGAGAAAGAAATCAAGCTGACAAAGATTAAGCAACCACATGTTTTTATATATTTCTACTTTGCATGACTGGTACAGCTTTTAAAGTTGTTGTCATCTACCCTGAGGCAAAGAAAAACATCTTGTTGTCTATAGGTATGGTGCATGCAGGAGACTATGGGTTCAGAGCAACAACATATACAAGCTTATTCTATCTCTGTTTTCTTATATTGGATAGGTCATGCCTTTGCCTCACTGTTGGTCTGGGTTAAGTTGTTAACCCAACCTCTGTTAACACCCCGTCTAAAACCACACTCCGTAAACATGCAGCCAGTTGGCCAGAAGAAGAGCAACAGCCAAAAACACTCTCTCCCCCTGCCAAGGAAAACCTGTGGTCAAGAGTTCTTTCTCTGCTGTACCACACAGTGACGGTGACATGCCAAATGGCAACAGCATCCACAGCAGAGCTTGTTAAAAACTTTTTGGAATAGGCAAGTGTTTTTTCAACGTAAGCATAGCTGAGCCAAGCTAAATACTCCTTGGCTGAATAAATCTAAAACTGGCATCTGTTTTGGGGACTAAAGGTTCTGTAGTTTACTCTCCCCCTGCACTCCCTGCCTTTTTTTTTACTGGAAGTGCGAGGCTACTTAAGAACAAGATTAAATTATTGGTGCATATGGTGAGAATTCTGTGCTTTAATAGCTAAAGCTGTACATTAATACAAATTACTTTTTAATCTGGATAAGCAGGTTTTGTTCCTAAACCTAATGTATGAAGGCAGGGTCCTTTCAAACAGAAATTGCTATCAGTTCCAGAACACAGTATAGTGAACAAGCAGCGCCTTTGCTTCTCAGGGGCTTTCTGCCACTCTTCCAGAGGTGGAAAAAATCTACGTATGTTAACTCTTAAGAGTAAGAGAGAGTATTCACAGCTCCAGGACCTTTCCTCCTTTCCAAATGCAGAGGATTTTTTAGCATTCTATATTCTAGTTTTATACTTTGTTTTCATTTGAGCATGCATGTAATGTAAAAAGCATCTTTGTTTAGCCACTGCTTTGAGGAATACTAATCTTATTAACAATACTCATTATGAACACAAAGTGGAAAAAAATTTAGGAAATATTCAGAGCAAAATTATTTCTTACACATAGGTTAATGAATTTTAAATCTGAATCATCTCTATTACAGGTATGTTTGTTCCTATTATTAGCTATTTAATTTTGCTTCATGCATACTCTGGTGATGTTTTTTTATAAAGTTGAAAACGAGGGTGCTTAGTAACTTACCGGATTGCATCCTGCATTAGGAAGGAATTTCAGATTTCCCCAGATTCTGCTAATGCTATTACTGCTGGTGCATCCAGCACTGCTTAGGTTCTCTTTGGCTGGCCGCACTCTGTGGAGAATATAAGAGTTAGACACGAGACAAAGTCATCTAAGCTGCTTGCAGCTAATGACTGCAGTAACTAGAGAAGTTTGGGGAACTTTGGGCCTGTTTCATCAGCTGCTGAAATCCATGGCAGATGGATCAGCATTTTCTTTGTGCCTACATGAAAGAATGCAGAACAGGCTCCTCTAGATGTGAGACCCAGATGTGAGACCAAATCCTTGTGGCCTCTTGGAAGTATGTACCTGAGGAATGCAAGCATGATTTGGCACACAGCAGTCATAAACGCTGTTTGGTTACATGTGTGACTTAATTTGCTTCTATAAAATAAATACAGATAAATAATACCAGTATGGATATGGTCTGATGCCAGGTTTTTTAGAGAAAGTAGCTAGATTGCAAGATATTTACACCCTTGACTGATTCATAATCACTTTGTAGCAGGAAATGGAAGTCAATCTGATAAATACATACATTGTGTGATATACAAACACATCTACAGACACAGAGTATGTGTTGCATTCATGTTATGTTTCTATAATAAACAATTTATTTATCTGTGTTTGCTTTAATCAGTTCATATTACCTGGTATTTATAGAAAGCCAAACTGCCACCCAAGGTGCTGGTTTCCTGGTTTAATTTTTGCAGGTGCCTGTTCCTTCAAATATTAAAGTATTGTAGTTGACATCCCAGAACTGAGTTAATTTATCACAACGATCTCAGTTTCCCTCACAGTGTGCCTGTCAGTTAGGTTATCACTTAGTGCTTTAAAACTGTCCTAGTAAATGAATGAGTGAACATCTAAATCAATACTGCTTTCTTCCTAGATTCAGAGCTGAGTGGGTAAAACCTTTATGCTGCCCACCAAAAACACACATTGATTTTGTATTAGAATATATTTCATTGGGAAGTGGAGGAAATGTATAGCTCTAAGTGTACATGGTAAAAATATACAGAATAGCACGTGTAGCATATTAACATGTGGTTCAGTAGGCTGAGAATATTATGAACTTGGAATTGGTGGCAGTGCCTTTGCTTTAATATACTGCTTACATACAGTTTGGTTTTGCAGTTTCAGAGTATTCAAGGTTTTATAACTTGGAAGTGCAATACCATGTGGATTACCGGAGTGAAAGATAAACAGTGTGTACTGAACCACTGGAAGACTGCATCGCAGCAGGTCTTTCCAGGGAGCTGATGCCTCTATCTGAGTATTGCAAGGCATTGATCTTTACCTTTAGAGATTTATGAGCTCTGAAAGGAGGTACGAAAGGCAGGCAGGCGATGAAAATAATTGAACTTAAAAATACAGTTTGCAATTTGACCTGTTAATTTTTTCTTTTACCCTCTCCATCTGCCCCTTGCTGTATACGTAGTTTTATAAAAGGTAAATAAAATGTACTATGTGTGGCTTGGCTGTGCCTGCCTTCCTGACAGAATCTGTACAGCTCTTTAGAAAAGAAATATATTATTTCCATATCAGAACTATGTAGGGTTGTGGGATATTGTTTTTGCCTAGTATACATTACTAGGTTGAACAGTAGTAATAAAAAAATCAATCTGAAAGTGTCTATCAGCTGTAACAGTGAAAACATAACCAGAAAAGAAAATGGACTAGTAATGATCATGTTGCTAATTTTAATAGTAAAATATCCATATTAACTGAAATCCATATTAACTGAATAACTTTGTAATTTACCTAATAATGCTGGACAGCTTTGGGGGAGGACGAGAGAGGTGGAAGAAATTGCAGTTGGCCAGTTGTCATCAGCAGTAATTTATATTTGACTTAATGAGAGTTAAGGGTCCAGATCCTACTGGTGGCTGTGAAAATCTTAGTCCAGGCATCACACAGCTCTCCATCACAGAGCAAAGACAGGACTGGCTGCAGGGACCTGGGTGCATTTCGTATGGCTGTCGGACAGGCACTGCTTGCTTTCTCCAGAAACACAGCATGTCAGCTAGGTGGGAAAGGCTCTGCTGCAGAGGTGGCCGGCTTTCCTCAGATGCAGGTTGGGGTCTGTGTTCGGATGGAGTCTTCTGCTCCTTCTTGTTTTACAAAAAACGTGCGTTTCCATGCCTGTGAGCTGTGATGGTACAACTGGTGCAAAGGGAGAGACAGTTGGAGTTATCTCTTGCCCCTCATCCCGGTTTGGTCCTTGGCTTAGCTGTTGCAGTAGCCCATGGGTGCAGATACAAGAGCGCTGCCCCGAGGTGTTATCCTGGGACAGCTGGTGGACTTGGGAAGGGCATCCCACTTTGGGCCCAGATCTGCAAGGTTTCCACACTGATTTCAGGCAAGAGGCTGGCATAGGCAGTCAAGTCAGGGTCAGAGCCACTGAAGCTCTAGGTTTAGCTATTTAACATTCATAACTGAAGATACTTTGTTTAGTATAATAAAAGATTTGAAGTCCATGTTTTCCTATGGAGCTGGCTGGGAAATGAGTCGCTTTAGCAGAACAACACGCATTGCTTCAGGGCCAGAAGGTTTTTCTTCACACGATTCTGGACTACTGAGCAGAAAGAAAAATGTTGTATCTCTGCAGAGCTTTCAACGGCAGTTGCTCATATTGCCTTTCACAATAAAGCAATGAAAGCAGCATAAGGAAAAAAATGTCCAAAGCAAAGTT
>NW_009915929.1:74567-75232 GCF_000696875.1 Nestor notabilis | reverse complement strand
AGAGTGTGACAAAATTTCCTGTGTTGGTAACTGAGAAATGTTTTCAGGGAGGGGACTGTTAAATAGTTAAAAAAATACAGTGCTTCTGCAACTGTTGACAAAACACACTGTTCTGAAATTGTATCTCCTGTTACATTTGCGCTTATGTTCTAAAGTCCTCAAAGCCAACCTTTCAGTGTGCTCCTGATCTATGCTTTAAAATCCTCCCCAGGCAGTAGCTTTGCCTGCAGACAGTGTGCCTTGCTGTGGATTAAGGTATTACCGTGATGGGTGAAGCTAATCATATTTTGTTTTGTGTACTGAAACAGGACCTTGTACCCGTCATGCCTAAATTCTGGATTATGAACTAGACTGGGTAGGAACTAATTCTTCTTAAGCTGTCGGTGGCTCAGTAAGTGCAATAGAGAAGGAAGGCGGCTCAGTTACTCATAGCTGCTGTGAATACATGCTGAATATTTGATCTTGCTTCTTCCAAGTGCATACGAATTGCGTTGCTTGGTGCAAACACAAGTTGTAACAATTCCTTGCATTTTTCTTTCTTTGTGTCACTTTATCCTGCGGTGATCTTATCAATGCTATTTCCCTGGAAGAACTGGGATTTTTATTATTTTATTTGCCTGGATTCCACTGGGTGTTAAAATGACCTCGCTTTCTTCCCCACCCAC
>NW_009915929.1:72116-74536 GCF_000696875.1 Nestor notabilis | reverse complement strand
CTTTCCCTCTGTTTCTCCACCACCCTCTCTTTCCTCGGAGGATTTATCGTCTTTGTAGATTTGTTTCTCATTCTCCTCTTCCCTCCAGTGTCCACCCTGATTTTGTAACCATAGCAATAATTGAAATACAATCCTAATATTTGCTTGCTGTAGTTATCATCTAGCCCAACACATGAACTGCTGGCTTTTGTGTGTTGTACGGTTTTGAAACTTAAGTCAGATGCATCCATATACGTGAGGGTGAGTGTCTGATGCAGAGCTATCCCTTCCAGAAGAGGTTTTGTTTGTGTAAAGTTGTGTGTCAGTGGGAGCTGGTGCAAGTAAAAGCAAGTCCTTATGGTAGTGAAGCCAGGGAAAAAGGAAATGATAAAAATAAAACCAAGGTTGCATTACAGGGAAGTTCTGCTTTGCATAGATATATTTCAGTCTTTTGCTTGGAATATGTACAGCTTTCACTTTCCAAGATTTTTGCAAGAGCCATGAATGATGGAAATTGTTTTGTACTTCGGGCCATTGCACATTAAACCTGGCATTTGCTTTGGATGTGTGAGTGCAGCTCATGACAAGAGATGGGCTTTGGGGTAGAGGGGATGGTGTTACACACTTTACCAGCTCCATATTTTAACCACCGAGGACACAAGAGCTGGAAGCAAAATTCTCAGGGCAATAAATCTCTTCTTTATGGACAGGCTTAAAAAGCATTTTCTAAAAACTATACAGTAGCTAATGAAGCAGTTTATTAATTACGATAGTGTTCCTGTGAGATAAATAATTTTAGACCGTGAACTGAGAGAGAAAAGTGAAGTGACTCACTAGAGGCCACACAATTTGTCAGTGGAAGAGCTGAAACAAGCACAGAAGAATTTCTGGCTGCCACTTCCAGAAAACATGACTTCTGTCTGAGTACAATTTATGTATATGTATTTTTTGAAGTTAGTTATTAATATTGGTAATGTCAATATAATCATTGAAATATAGTGTTTTTTCAGGACTAGTGGAAGAATGGGGAGACTCTGAACTCCTCAAGCTTACAGGGGGTGCAGGCTCAAATTTAGGATTCAAATCCAAATGAAGGAGACAGTTTGTGTTTGGATTTAATGCCCTGAAATTTCCTGAACATTACTGATGAGATTTTGGCTCAGAATGACAAAAATTAACTGATCTTCTGAGACTTCTGTCATCTGAGATGATGGAAGCCTTGTGAGATCAGCTTCCCTGGCATCGTGGCTTTCACTGAAATCTCAGGAGAGCACTTACTTTCACATAATGTCAACCATATCCAAACCAGGACTAATGAATACGCCTGTAGAGCTCCTTCTAAGATCACAGGCATATTTGAAATACTGCTACAAGCTGAGTTCGGTCTGAGGAAATACTCACAGCATTTGTTGTTTCTTCTGTCAGATACGGCCAGTGACACTTTTCAGCAGTGGGAGGGTTATATACTATCTTCCAGATGTTCATTAGTGCAACTTCTCTTATTTCTGTTCAGGGAATTATCAAGGAGGTAATTTAAAAACTGGGACAGGCTGGGTCTCCCACCCTGGAAACACTTAGACAGCAAACTTCGCTCCGCTTGCGGATTTTACTAGTGAATTGCTGGCCAGTAATGTTTATCTGAGATTTTAGTGTATGAAATACTATGAATAATCTTCCCATCCGTGCTCTGTAGTTGAACTGCATGGGATGTAGTGCAGTTGGTTGTGTCCTCTGCCCTCTGCATTCTTCTTATACCACAGTTACTGTGTAGCCCACCTTACCGGACCCCACAAAGGACCTGAGCAGTCTTCACTCACAGCCTGTTGCTCATGTGCTGAGAACTGATTGCAATTTCTCTGGCAATGTGGGCACCACCAAGTTACTCTGCTTTAGATAGTTCACCCCGTTTTAAGTGACTTATGTTGCAAAGAATACAGCAAAATATTTGATGTAACGGGAGTCATTTCCTATTAGTATTGCAAAGGGAACATGAACTTTGACCAGCTAAAGATGAACTTCAAAGATTCGACTAAAAGGCTATCAGTCTTTTAGAGATAGAATTTAATTTATGCAAAACCTCCCTCTTCAATTCATGGATGTACTACTTTTTCCCCTATTTTGTATATTAAAGTCACAATGAAACCAACTCATTACTATATTAAAAAATGTTCTAAAAATCTTATTTTAAGATAGTATCAAATTCTTCATTTAGTAACAACATCAGTGTGTAAGTACTTTACTTTAGGATTGTTACCTTCATTATATTACATTCACATTCTGAAAGCTTGATCTTAAAATATGTTGTAAAAAATAAAGCTTTTGTAAAACAGAAAAATAGCAGGATTTCTGTGGCTTTGTTTTTCAGTCTACTGGAGATGATTTAAAACAAAACAGCTGTTTCTCCTCTCCTCTCCTCTCCTCTCCTCTCCTCTCCTCTCCTC
>NW_009915929.1:46471-72061 GCF_000696875.1 Nestor notabilis | reverse complement strand
TCCTCTCCTCCCCTCTCTCCTCTCTCCTCTCTCCTCTCTCCTCTCTCCTCTCTTTTTTTTTATTTTTCCAAAATAAGTGTTGAAAGGAAACAAGTCCCGTAAGAAGCTTAAAGTAAAATTTAAAAATCCTCTAGCTTTAAAAAATAAGAGACAACATCTTTGGTATAGTCAAAGGTTGCTTTTAAAATTTAGCCCTGATCCTCAGCTGCTGTAACCTGTATAAATTTACTGACTTCAAAGAAACTGTGTGGGTTTTGCATAAACTGAGGACCTAGTTTATACTTCTGAACCTCAGAATTTTCCTTTAGGTAGGCTCTGGCCCTTCCACAGTTTGATAGTGCCAGGCAAGCATTTTGTTAGTTTTGGCTTTTGCTTTTAATGTTATCCTTTTATTTATAATATGGTACATCTTTGCCTCTTCTTTTTGGACCGTGGTGTTTTTCCAACTCTTCCAGCATCTTATATGAACTTTTTCTGACTTAATTTTTCATTTCTGCTTCCTATAGGTGTTCATTACATAATACTTAAATCATTTTCGCTAAGCCCCAAAATAATATCAGGAGGGTTTTATAATTCATTCATCATAACAAGCAATCACCAGGAGTTTTTGAATCTCCTGTATCAGTCAGTGACAGGTATTGGTACCTGTCCCTAATGATTCATAATGAAAAATTGCCAGATATTTCTTTGAAACTGATGGATGATTCATGTTGTTATATTTAGGCCACATTATTCTGGAATGTTTAAATTAGACTAAAAGCCACCTCTGAGTATACATGTGCAAACATAGAATACATTTTTAGTTTCCCATCTGGAAATACATATAAAGTCCAGGGCTGTTTTCAAGTTGCAAGAAATATTGTTATATTTTTATTATGGTATTTCAGTTCGCACTCATACTAATATGAAAAGTTTAGTAATGGCATATCCTCAATACTGCCCTCAAATGCCAAGGTTACACATGAAGTTCAATGGGATCTAGCAAACATTTAAACTTTTATTAAAGCCCAAAGCCCAAAATAGACTTTACTAGACCTGTACAAATTATTTTAAATTATGTAAATATTTTTAATATGTCTGGCTTCTGACAGAACACCACTATACACCAAAGTATGACATTAGCCTTACTGTGCCAACTTTCTGCCTTTTTTTTTCTTCCCCAAATACCTAGCATCATTACTGGATTTGACTAGAGTCTGCTTTATGTGCTGCTTGTGGTTCAGGAGAAATATATGCAAAGAGGATGGACTGTGTTCCCCGACTGTTAACAGAGACTCTTTAGCACGAGGCTAAGCGTGAACTATGGTTTGGCTGCCAACAGAGCAGGCAGGAGATAGCCAGGATAAGGGTGGGTGAAAGCCTGATCTGCTTTCAATCTGATGGATGTGTGCAGCTGCTCTGAAGGCTGGTGTTGGTGTGCAATGCGTGTGTGTGTGTGTCAGAGAGAAAACTATGTATTTGGGTTTTTGTAACAGATACTGCTCTAACTTCATCTTCTAGGAATCCTCTTAAATTAAAAAATTCTGCCAAAACATTAGTATCTGGATGTGTACAGAGTCTGGGCTTTCCGAGTACTTCATTTAAACAAGAGGCAGTGGTAGGCGATGCTAACAGCTAACAATCTGAAGAGCTCCAGCTTTGTTGGAAGTCTGCAGGTGTGCATGTTTCTGCACATGTGCATGTGTGTAAGTTTTTTTCTTTTCTGTGGTTTTGGTGGTTTTTTTAGCCTCCTTCATACCATGCACTTTTACTGTGCAAGCATAATCTTATCTATGGCTATTTGGCTAACTTTGTCTATTTATTTATGCATTACCTTATCTTTTGTTAAGAAACCACTTTTCCTGAAGTACTTTAGAATGTTGAAGAACAATAAATATCTGAAAATCCATGTGTGTTATCCAAAAACCACTTACAAACATTTAGGATGAATAGCATTTGCACAAAGAATGGGAAATTTGTTCTGCTACATCAATTTGCAGAGTTGTCAGTCTTCTTAATGATGTTAGAAGTGGATTAGTTTGATTGGAAATCTGATCCAAGCAGTGTTTGAGTTAGTAGCATAAAAAGTTCCCAGAGGTAATCTAGGGTTTATCTGAAAACTAGTATATAGTGGTGTCAGTGCCGAGAATTAAAGTAAGAATTAATTGTCCTTGGTGAAATTTGTGGTTATAGGGTTTGACCAAGAATACCCAAATCCTTCATTTCAGAAAACAAGGTAGCTTGGTCCAACTTCAAAGATTTTAGAAAGCAAAACTTCCTTTTCTGCCACACTTAGAATTCAAGATGTGTTTATGGTAGTCTTAGTAAAACTGGTATATACGATGCTAGTTTAATATTGTCCACAAATATCCAAATAACATAACTGAGACTTGTAGCACCCATCCAGCATGTGCATTTCTCCTGGAGGAGGAGCTAGGCTACTCTAGGGCTTCTGATCACCACAACCTGGGCAATGACCAGCTGGATGAAGTAGCTCCAAAGTTCCTCATTTGAATAGTTCCTAACTTTGGCTTGTCCCCTCCATAGTGAAAACAACAGAGACCATAAACATGCATTTCTCTGGAGCATGTAAGATATTTCTGCTGAGATATTTAAGGTCTCTAGCAAAAGTGAAGCTTTCTTGAGTTGCATGTGTGAAGGGTATGATAAGCAACCAGGATTAATTAATCCTGGATGTCTTTAACTAGAGATGATGTAGACTGAGGGCTACGTTTCCTAAAGTGTATGTCTTTCAGAAACATATGGCCAGCCTCTTGGCTGTTACAGGACAGGAGAAATCAAGATGTGCGTGTGGTTGGGAAATGACATTTGCCTGAAGTCATGGGCTGCCTGCAGGTCAATCTCCATCCTTTGTTTCCCAGTGAGATGTTAGCATCATGGGTGATGGACCAGGCAAGGCTAATGGTGACAGCACATATGCAAGGAACCTCCCTGCAGGCGCCTAGGCAACAGGCCAGGAGAGGAGCCCAGGAGGCTCCATCCAGGCTTCATGTGCTTCCCATGTTGATACTGGGCTGCCATGTCCGGTGAGGAGAGAGTGTCCACAGTCCTGGTGCTCCTGAAGTGAAGGAGCATATTTACTGTCTCTTTGGGGTGTAAAGCAGGATCCCTTCCCCCACAGTGTTTGTAAAGCACCATGAGAGCCTAATTGTCACTGGCAGACATCTCCTGCCCCTTCCTGAGCCTTGGCGGAGGGTAGTCAGCTGGTGCTGGGCTTTGCTTTCTGTGCCTCTGTGTCTCTGTGTCTGCTCCTCTTCTTTGAAGGAAAAAACCACCCAAGACACACCCCCAAGCCCCTCTCCTCTTCATTTATACACCCAGTAGGTAATGTTAGCATGGTATCAGTGAACACTGTACCTGTCCACTTGAATCTCCATGTAGCATTTGATGTATCTCCTGTAATAAATTATGTACTTCAAGGAGCAATAACAATAGCTGAGATTCTTGAGACGAGAAGAGTCACGTTACCAGAAGTACCAAAAAGGCTGATTAAAATTAAATCGTAGCAGACAACAGTTGTGTTACAAAGGAAGGCTCAATTACAGCCAAGTCACTTTCTTTGCTAACCTCTGACTTATTTATTTCTTCTGCATGCTGCAGTCTGCATACTCTTTCTGGTTGTAATGAGCATTAATTGATTAGCTGGATCTATGAAGAGCTTGAGCACTCGTAAGTACTATCCCAGTGGGTACACAACTGAATAGTTTATGAGGTAATTAGTATTTTAATGCCTTTTCTAATGAGCCTTTTCAGTAATGAAATCTCATGAGAACATTATTGGTTCATATATATTTCTTCAGACACAACAGAAGGTAAGCTAATGCTATTAAGAGATTTTAAAGCTAGTTTATAAAATGGTTTTTAGTAACTTATTTTTGAATACTTGCCTTGATTCATTTTGCTTTATTAAAAAAAATAAAGCCATCTTAATTTTTCCCACTGCTCTGCCTCTTGCACTTCTCTCCTGGCAGAATGCTTACAACATACTGCAATTTCAAATAATTGGGATAATTTCTGAGGCTGCTACCCGATCTCCTAAGCTCAGCTGTAAGTAAATAATACCATACTGTCTGAGCGTGTTGTTTCAGATGTGTTCTCATCCTGGAAAAAAAAACAACTCTGTGCCTGGCTGCACCGTGCCTTGGATTTATGACTGTGTCAAGTTTGAGAGAATGTCCAACCTCTACAAAGCCTTTCAATGTCAAGCTGAGCTCTATTCTGGAGGCTCAAAAGCAGCGCAGAGCTTGCGACCATACAGGCAGTCTTACTACACCTCCTCCTTCAGGTTCATTGGATATACCCCATTTCACCTAGGTTTAACCCATAGCAGGAAGGACAAGTGCTGTGCCTTGCATTTTATTTTTCTGGTACCTGAAAGAATAGCTTTTGCTATTTTGGTAGAATAGCTTTGCAGGGAAGAGTTTTTCAGTGTGTGAATGTCTCATTTTATTGTTGGCCATGGGGATCGTACTTGCTTTTTGCTCTCTGGGTATCCCTAGGTATCAGCAGCTTTTACGGCCTCATCTCTTAGGGCTCACTTCTTCCATCTGGGAAGTAGAGTCTTGTCTTGAGGGTGACTTTGGCTGCAATTTCACAGCAGATAGCAATGCTGTGAAAAAGCCCAGTTCAAAGACTGAAGCATGTATGTTTTGGAAACCTGTTTCATAAATTAGTTTTATGTAGTCTAGGTGATGTTTGCCTTAAAATAATTTGGAAACTTCATTTTAAATTAGGGATGTACAAATCCTATTTAATGCTAGAAGCTGTAGCAGTAAAACTGTAAGAAATTCCCCTGTACAGATCTCATTATGTAATGTAAGATGTAATGAGTCTAATTCATCCTTGGGGTGTCTTTAATGGTGTCAGCACAGTTTTGCAAAGGATAGATTTGGCCTAGGGACACCACCACCATAAAACCTGACTGTCTTCCACTGGTATTTCTGTCTCCAAAGCTTTAGTGAGACATGTCACTGTGATATATTAATAGCCTAGTCCTTTTTGATGACTCTAAGTTGTTAGTAGTAAATGTGTTGTTTTCTTCAAACGCATATGAAAAGCCACATTTTCAGTTATGGTAACTGTAAAAGCCCCCTCCAGAACACACTGAAATGATGTCCTTTGACTTCACGTATTTGACCTTGCTTTCAATACCATGCATTAGCAATGTCTAGGAGATGAAGAACACCCAACGCTGACCACTGCTTTCCACATTGCCTGCCACCTCCACACCCTTTTGCAACGTGAGACCCAACAGCACAGTTGAAGCTAACGCCTCCTGTGTCAGCTCCTAACAGCACCCGCAGAGGCTCAGGTTTTCAACGCTCTCCCATGCAGCATGGTGGAGCCCTCTCATTAAGGCACAGTCAGACGCACTCTTAGGATGGAGGCTGAACAGCCTAATCTGTTTCCACAGCTGAGATGTGGTACCTTCTCGTGTCCGTGTTCACGGTCTGTTTAAAATGCAAAATAAATCAGGTTTGCCTGCATTGCTTTCAGAGGTGAGCCAGCCACTCTGGCTGCTCTGAGACCCTCCCATGGTCAGCAACCCAACAGGCTATGCCTACGCCAGTGCCCGGAGAAGAAGTGAGTTCAAGTGAGAAGGTGCACATCAGGTTACCAGCCCAAGAGTAGAGGAAAAATAGCCTCAGAGAAATATTTTGGTTTCCATTCTGGAAATTTTGGAAAGGGTGTTTCTGCTTTATATTCAGATGCTTCCTTAGGGGAGAAATGATCCGTGAGCTGTCTGAGCATAGGAGCTCCAAACTGTCTGTCTTTGATGGCCTTTGGACTTTGCTAAAGCCATCTCTGAACAATAATGGAGCACGGTCAGAATTAAATTGGGGTGGTGGGGAGACCAGTTGCCAGATGTTCCTTTTGATTTTGGTAATATTTCTTTTAAACTTGAAGCAGTCTGGAGTTGTTTGCTTACTTTTTCAGAGACTCTATTTGTTTGTGCTTCCTGAGTCATCACCTGTCTGTGCCAAGACTTTATTACATCTAACAAAAGGTATATTATTGATGCACTGTGGCATGCACAAAGCCTTTCTATGAACTTCACTGGACATATGGTCCTCCCAGTTTAATTTTGCTCCCTGTCTCCACTCCCAAGCAAGTCCATGCTCTGAGCTCTGTCTGCTCTGACAGTGTAAATGCTGAGCAGGCTTTGACACCTCATCAGCTTAAAAGTTCATCTTTCTTGACTTCTGATCATTTAGATCAGTCCTCTTACCTTTCATTCTGTAATAACGTGTAGATATGTACATATATGTAGTCTCTTTGGTGACTGCTAAAAGAACAGGAGTGGAGAAGTAGGTACTGTCTTGCCTCTATTAGAAATGCTTGGAAAGAGCAAAAGGCACTTAAAATATAAGTTTGGCACTTTCTATTTCTTTCTCCTCCTTGTGTGTACCGTGAGGTCATGATTAATGGCTTTGGTCATGTTTGGAGGGCAGAAATCACTTGTATGTTCAATTCAGGAAGACCTCTGAATTGGCGGGGCCCAGGGGAACTGGCAGCTCTGGGTCTGGAAGGACCCATGATGTCATCTCATGTGGCCACGGGGGATGCAGCCATTACTTCTTTGGGCATTATTCTTGGATAGCTCTAAGGTGTGTGGGTTTTTTGGCCTTCCAAACACATTAATTCTGCCCTGAGCAATGGAAAGATTAGCCATTCTCGGGGGAGGCTATTTAGGATGGTGGGAGTCTTACGTGCAGGGGCAGGGGACTTATGTGCATGCAGAGGGACAATAAGGGAACGCTCTAGACTTTACAGATACACTTCAAGTGATGCAAACTGAGTTCAAAATAATGGGAACCTGTATATGAAGTTTACTCGAAATAAAGCTACTATGAGATAGAGAAACATACACAGTAAAGAAATAGGATATTTTGACATTTGTTCATGGCTTTCCTGGGGTGTCTTGGACTGTATGAACTCACTGCTATTGTGTTAGTGAAACCCTAGATTCCCTGAGGATATAACTGTGATTGGAATTTAATTTCTTTTGCTTTGAAGAAAGAAGAGAAAAAGTAAATTTATTCCAGTAGTGCAACTGCTGTCAATTCCACAAATAAAGAAATTATGGACAAACACATAATTTAAGAAATTGTGGACAAACTCATAATTTGCTGACAATTTAGTTCCAAATTATATGCATTTTGAGAATATTTATTTTCTTTGTTGAAGGAGGAATGGAGTTGAATGACTTCTTTTCCTTCAGTCCTTTTATTTCAGTAAAATAAGGTGCTACTGAAGACATGTCGGGTAGTCTGTCTCATGTCATTGATGAACTCTGAAAGAGATATGCTATCTCTGTATTGCTTTTAAGCTAAATGAAGACATTCAAAAGGATAGTTTAAGCATCGTATTCTCAGGATTTCTCATTTTCTTGCAATCTACTAAACTTTAATTCAGAATAATTGTGTGTTGTGTTTACAGTTCAATTTAGATAATCTTTACTTATGTTTACATATTATGCCTGGCTAATGGCAGATAGAGGGTGAAATTAAAACATAAAGAACCCAAACAATAAACATCCCAGTTCACAGTTAGACTATGAGTCTTTGTGCTTCCTCATAGTGTGATTTCAGAATCTAATTAAGCAGATGCTCAAGTATTTTGGGGAATCAAGCTATAAATTGCTCAATTAAATTACTTTTCCCTCACAGCATGAGCTTCAGTGTCAAAAGATAAATTTACAATAAGGAACGAATGTTTAAGATGAAAAGTATATCATAAATTAAACCACCTCAAAAAGCCAGAAATAAACTGTTAGCTAACAACACAAAGTGCAAGCTGGAAATGTAGGAAAGTACAGTACAGGGTTGCCTGTTCTGAAGAAGACAGAGCAAAGGACATGCCTGACTTTCATCAATTGTGATTTGTTTGCTGGAAATATGCTACTATTTCATATTTAGGTGTTATTCTCATCACTATGTTGGAACATTTCCTTTCCCACCCCTGTCAGTCACGTTCCAATCAAAAATTTGTCCCAGTGCATTTTGGGGGGTGGAGAACACCTGGTAGCATATAATTTAACCAAATACGATGAATATCCTAGTTTATATGTATAAGATATAAAAAACAGGGATGTCTTACATGGTTAAGTTTCTTTATGAATATCACTGCTTTAACTCACTAACGGTGTTACTCCTGAGCAAAAAAAATATGATTTCTGGATTTGTGGATGAAGCTGAAACCATGGGGTTCACAGTACGAGGCCCACCCCAAGTACAATGTCTGCATTAATCTTTGCTCCTTGCACAGAAGGCTGGAGCTGCCTGCCAGAGCTAATGAATGGATTCTGACTCTGCCACGTTAGGCTCTTACCAAATACAAAGGCTGGTCACAAATTATAGTTTGTCGGTTGGCTTCGGATATAAGCATTAGAAAAACATTTGCTTAACAGTAATAATTAGTCAGTGACAGAGGCGAGTTTTACAGATTGCTTTGGAGCACTGAGGCAAATGTGGCTTTCTGTGGGAAAAAGCCTGTTGCCTGTCTAGTGATTCATAAAAAGCAAGAAAAGATGCTTTAGTTACATCTCTTATAAAGGTGAGACCAAACCACAGCATTTCTACAAAACCCAAATAACCTCAATCTTTACTGCAAACACTGTAGTGTTTTAGGAGCACCACTTTTCCTCAATTAAACAACAACAAAAAGGTCTACTCAAGAGTTTTTCCTGGCTTGGATTAAGATCATGCTTGCACAGATACAGAGCTTCAATGACTGGATTCTTTTTAGCTTAAACCTTAACAGTTAAATTAGAAGAAAACTCACAACTGGCGCAGAGGAGATCAGCAAATCACCAGGCAGCCTGGGCTGCTGAGATGCTTTCGTTCTTTAGCAATGAACTCATACCTTGGGCTTTTGTATTCTTGGGAAGAAGAATACATAGTTCAGAGAACTGCTAGAAAAAGGATGGTTAAATGAAGCCCAACAGTAAGCAATTCGTGTTACTGAAGCATGTCATTGAAACTTGGCACAAGAGCTAGCTCTGAGCTTGTGCTGTGGAATGGTTTTAAGTGCTTGTCATCTCATAGATACCACTGCAAATGTTCTGTACTGTCTCTCCTTTCCTGTGCTGTCTGGGAGAGTGAGTACAAGAATAAGTCTATGCATTTTCATTTGTTTGACTTTGGGTTTTCTGTGCTTTGGTTTCAATATCGTGGCTATCAGATGAATGAGGTTGTATCCGTGCCAGGAGAGATGCAAAACAGCCCATTACTTCATTGTGTGGTTGATTTGCTTGTTTGTTTTAAAAGTTTGCATGTACTAGTGAATGCAGGGGGATGATAGCATCTAATAATTGTAGTGCTGGCAGGAGCGATGCAAGCTCACCCACACAGGCTGCCAAGGTACCTCTAGCCTGGCTTGCAACACCTTTTTTTTCAAGTGGTTGTCCTGCTGCCACAGCACAGAACCAGAGAGCAGCTTTAGAGCGCTCACAACTGATGTATGCAGTGAGACCACCAAATGGATTTTCCTTTTCGGTGTGATTAGTTTTCTACTGCTACGTTGGCATCTCTTGTACCAGCGTATTTAACAGGGGGTTCCTGCTGTGAAAGTCCTTGTTTCCACTTTTGTGCTGATGCAGGTAAAAGGGTATTATTCCCTTCTCAAGCTGATCGTTCTGTGAGAGATTTTGAGGGGGATCTGCCAAGAGCAGAAAGTATGAATAGATTAACAAAAACTGGTAATTCCTGCACTGCAGAAAGATGGACTTGACTGCTTTATGTTTGCAGGCTTGTGTCAATAGAGCAGAGAAATGTAAAAGTATCCTAAAAAGCTTGTAATAGTGTCAGTGCATATAGTTTGCTTCAGTAACTGTTGTTCTACAGTTCCAAGTATTAATTAAGAGTATTGTGATGAGGGGCTTCCTCTGGTGCCCATATCCTCTTGGCATGAACTCAGGCATGGTAAGGACTTAAGTGAGGCTTAAGCTGGTTGCTGCGACTTCTGTGATCTGGAGCAACAGAGAACAGTTGGTCATTAAACAATCAATCTTTTTTAAGGATGTCTTTACCATTGCTAATTAAAATACCTTTAATTATTAAATCATGTCATTAGTTAAGATAATCCTCCAGATTACTTTCTGTTTACTGCGTTGCTAGGGGTACCTAATACATCAATATGTGTAGAAGTGTTCAATGAGATTGCCAGATTTTTTGAAAGATAAATAGTTTTACACGCTTCAGAAGTAGACTCCAATTGGCTAAGGAATTGGCCAAAGACTAAAAAAGTGACATCATTCTTGGCAAGTGATAAAGATATATTTTTGTTAACAGACACTATGTAAAAAGTGCTCGACACTACTTCTAAGCAAAAATCTGTGTCTAAGAATAATGAAAAGTCTTTTAGTTGAGAATAATTTTTAAAAGAAATGCAATTCACTAACCAGTCCTGTGTATGAGTCTGCCTAATGCAGTCTAGTTGTTCTTCTATATCCTTTTTTACTTTTAAATTCTTAAATTCAGTTAATATGTATGTCATAGGCATACTTTTAAATCAATACAATTATTTAGCAGATAAATATAATTATTGCCTATTAATTCTTCCATCAAATCCATGTTTGTGTAATAGACATACTGTAATTGTCTTCTTGAGTCCAATCACATACTTCAACTTTCAGCAATTATGTTTAACTTAATTCCAATGACTGATTAAAACCATGTGTATTCAGGTTTGGATAGATGTGCATACTACAGGATTGTTAAACCTGCAGAAAATATGTTTTTAATAATCCATTAGTATTAAATTAGCATGCAATAATGGTCTTGTTAAATCTTAATTAAAACCTTATTTGAGGCATGTAATTGAAAGTGCCACTGGGTAAAATGTAAACTGTCGGGGATGAATTTACATGGACTAACAACACCAAATTTTTCTTTTTTGCAGTTTTCAGGGTCTTCCCAAACATTCGCTTAATCATTGGAGTGGAATCTTGCCACAATCAGGTTTCTGCAAAGTGCAGCATTTGAAATGCTTTTTGGGTCAGAGTTGTCATCTTCTGAGAGTTCACCTCGATTTGAAAGATGATTCTCTAGGTGGAAGATGAGGAATTCTTAAACCTTTACCAGATGCAAAAATGTGTGTAGGGAGCCAGTGAATGTTTCCCACTAGCCAGTAAAGAAGGAGAGCTGATTTGCAACGCACACCACATGGTTAGGTGTCCTTCAGCGCCTCAGCATATGCTGACAAACATGAAAGGAAGAGGGGGTTTTGTCACTCTATCTCTTTATAATAGAAAAATTATTATCACATATTGCTGTGTACCAGTGGTCACACAACACAGCCAGCAAGAGCAAATTACAGCAAAATGAGACTATTTAAAGAAATTGTGACACTTTCACTGTGCTGGGATAAAAGTGATGCAGAATCCGTCCAGAAACATGAATTTATATAAATGCTACTGGTGGATTTGTTTCAGCAAGACAGCTGAAGGAGTCTGTGTAAAGTATCAAACCAAATCGCTTGTAAAATTCTAAACATCATTGGTTTGAGATTAATAGCTACTCAGATCTCTGTAAAGATGTGTTTAATTAACTAGCTAGCAAATTTATAGCAAAAATCTCCTCTCGGATCTGCTTTGCAGAGTTCAAGTCTGCTGTTCCACTTTCTCCTCATAACTCCGTCTCTCCTTGACAGGAAGCGGGAAAACTGCAAACAGGAAGCGCAAAATGTAAAAGCTGAGATTTAGCAGGTGAATCACAGGAGATAATTTTCTCAGGATATTTCGTATTGGTGCTTACCCATTGTCAGCCTCAGTCTGCCTTGGATGCTAGTCTCCATGGACATCAAGGTCCCGTTCAGGAGCTTGTTACCTTGATACGGGCAATGTTCTCATGATCCTGAGACAGTTCAGCAGATTGGGATTTGTCTACAAAGGATGGGGTAGATTCCAGATATTGATGGGGCTGTCTAAGGATGCAAGACTGTAGTTAGGAAGGGAGTAAAAGATTACCATGGATGGAGAGCAGGGAGGAGCGGCAGAATATTTTGCTGATTCCCTAGCCAGTGTTGGCCAGCAACGTCTAAAGTGTTGACAGACCACAGTTCCTGAGTTACGGTGGACATTTCTGTCCCTGAACTGCTCACAGGACAGAAATTCATCTCACTTCTCTGTTTTTATTAACAAGCTGGGGAGGATGAAGGTTAAAGTCCTTCAAAGAAGGATGTAAACCAAGGAAACTTTCAAAAGGGAAGGCAGAAACTTGGGAGGTATCTCAGCTATGGGTGGAAATGTGGCCTTTGAAGGAGGATGGGAATTTGCTAAGACATGTTACAGTGCAACAAGGCAAGGTGAACACAGGAAGGCATCAGGGATCACTTGAAGGGGGCAAAGAAAATTATGCATCAGTGATGGGAACAACCCCTAGGACTACCCAAGTCAAAATAATAGTTCCTTTTACTCGTAATATGTTTATAATTAGGCCACACATGAATAGCTGTCATGGTGAATGCACTGTGAGTGTAAATTGTGATCTGTTTATTTGAACTTCAGCTCTAAGTGTTACTGGACATCCCTGCAAAATTGGAGTGCTCATACTCTCGAGCAGTGAAAAGTGTCATGATTACTGTAAATAATCCTATTTTCCTGCGGTTTGCTACCACCAGCTGTACTGTGTGATTGCTTACACAGGGCAACATGTGAAAGAAACTCTTTTATTATAAAGAGATACAGTGAAGACCATGGGCAGTGGAATTCAGTAGGACCATCTAAGCCCTGTAGCAGTAATCACCCAAGTATATGAGATATAGACAACACATGGGGTATAATGATTATACCCTATGGAGTTGTTCAGAATCAACACTGAGATGTTGACAGGCAGGGAGTGAACTAAGGCTGAGAACTGCTGAGCAGAGGAAACAGTGCAAAATTATTTAATTGCTCATCTTCTTCATTTGAAATTGGTGGAGTGTCAAGTCTGACTATGGAAACTATCTGGGGTTTATTTACATAGCCCGATTTGAGACACCTGTCTAAATCAGGAGCCAAAGCTCCTAATAGAGTTAATGGAGCACTTACTTATGTTAAGAGCTAATTACAGCATAGGGTTAGGTTCTCTGAATGGCTTTCTGGTGGCACTACAGGACTAGGGGCAGCCGAGACTCCCCAACTAGGTAACTGATTCCAGTCGTATGGGTAAGCACTCACACCCCAAGATTCACAAAGTTCAACAGTAGGACATCAAAATCTATCTTCTGTCTTCTCTTGGTGCATGTTTGCATTTGCTATCTTTCCCGCTCTTGTTAGTATTTTTAAGCGAAAGAAGCTGCAGTGGGATCACTGAGGACAAGGATATTAACATGGTTATCAAAGAAATTATTGCATGTAGTTCATTATATTGTTTTTAAATGCTGGCCTGTAAAGTCAGTATTACTAGGAAATAAAAAAGTCTCTCGCAGATTGCAAGAAGCAGAAGTATTTGGCCTTCATTTCTAATCAAACAGGCTAAATATTCATGTTTATGTGCCTAAATGAAACTTTTGTATGCAGTCTTCCACCCCATCTGTATGAATAGTGGCATTGTAACAGGATGAGGTCACTGCAGAAGGGAAAGTGAGGTAAGAACACAGCTGAATCTACAGCCTCTCTTCTACATGGTGCACCAGCTTGTGCTTAAAGGAATACAGCACTTTTGCCCAAACCAGAGTCACTGTGGGCACTGCCTGCAGAGGTGAATGCCTCTCGCAGGGCTCTAGAAGCATTCCTGGATCTACTGTATGGTCTGATGTACAGTATACAGTTTCCTCTGCTTTTACAAACTGCTCTTCAGAGACCTCTTTACACATTTAATAAAAGTGAAAATCCATATGGTTTATTTTAAAGCCTTCATTTAAAAAAAAATAAACAGTTATCAGGCCTCATTCTGCTCTGACTTATGTGGCATAAATCCTGAGCCCCTTTGTAGTACTCACTGATGTTCAGGATTTATGCCAGCATTAGGGGGAGCAGCATTTGGCCCATCAAAGAGCTTTCTCCCCCTCATTCTTTTGAAAAGAAGTGACTCAACTTTAAAAAGACTGATGGCTTCCTATTGGCATCACCTCTGTACCTAGTGGGAACTCGTACAAATATACAGCATGGCAGATCTTGGTGGGCGCACCTGAGAGCTGGGCAGTGGAAGGGTGACATAGCGGAGTGGCATTTGAAGGAGTGCAAGATTTGCTAAATCCGTATGTCAGTTCATATTTTACCCATTCCTTGTATTAACTTTAAAGGCCATATAAAGAGGTTGCCAAGGGTACACTGGCAAATCGCCTCTCCTCACCCACCATTATAATTAGAGCTCTGAGAACTTGGAAAAACCTGCCTAGTGAGCAAGCCCTTCTCGCCCTTTTTCCACAAGGCTCTCCAAGCTCACAAACCTGGGTAGACTTGGAGCAGCTGCTATTTCAAACAAGACTATCCATCCCAGCCTCACCACCCAGCATGGGAGCAAAGGGGCTCTGTTTTCATCTCACACCACCTCTAGCTGCTTTGGCTTCCCAGTGCTCCATGAGTTCTCAACAAATTTGTCCGAAATAGAAATACTTTCTTGTCTGTGTTCACCTTTGCCACAACATGTAGCACTGAACCCATCACTCTCCTTGCCCCAGACTTATTGGAGTAGCCTGTTCCTATCTTAGCCATCAAACTCTTCCGCTCAGGCCATCACTGATAGCCTTGAGATCAGACAATACGCCATCTGATGTTTCTAGAAGCAGGACAATCAGTACTATGTTCTGCTGTAGAAAGCTTCTGATCAAGCCAATGCCAAGGTTTATTCACCCATTTGGAGTTTTTCTTTTTTTTTTTCCTTTGATTTTTTTCCCCCACCTCACAGGCAGCGGTTGAGCCACAAGTGTTGTCAAAGTCATGACGATTTGAGAAAGACCTTGGGGCTCCTTTGGTACCCTTGTCTTTGCCCAGCACAGAAAAATCATGTGTGTGTCCTCCCTGTAGAAACAGGAGCGCAGAGCTTCTTTTCTCTCTACTCCATGCCTTCCCCAAACACCAAAATCATTTCTGTTTTCCTGTCCCCACAATGTCTGATTTAAAGTGCTTGAGCCAGAAATGGCAGGCTGAAAGCTGCTGCTGCCCTGGTCTAGCCATGCTAATGTCTGCACTTCTCAGCCTCTCTGCCCCAGCTAGGAGTTTGGGATTGTGGCAGCATGAGGAGAGAGGGAGGGAGAGATGTGAGACTGTGTGATAGAGAGAGTGATAGTGGGATGAGAAATTACATAGAAGTAGGGGAATAAATAAAGCAGAAATTAGAAAAAGAAACAAACAAACAAAAAAAAAAAAAAAAAAACACCACCCACACACCAAAACAAAAAAACCCCAAAAAAACAAAAAAAAAACCCACAACAAAAAAACCCCCAAACCTCAGAATTGTATAAAGACCCTGCAAAAGGAAAAGGGTGTCTGGAGAGCTGTGGGTAAAAATCAAGTATCCGGGTAGCGCTTCAAATAGCCACATTCAGTCTCTGGAAGCTGGACCTGCAGTACAAGTTGTCTTTATTGGGAGAACACAGTAAATGTGACACAAAAGAGTAAATGCTTGTGCTTCTTTCCAATTCTGTGCTTTAGTGTAACTTGCATCTGACTCTATTCTAGGAGAGGAAATGTTACAGAGCAGAAGCAAGAGGAAGCTTGCAGGGCTGCCGGAAGGAGCGGGTGCTCTGCTTCCCCTCCCTCTCCTTCCTCCTCCTCCTGCCCTTGGCCACCTGTCAGCATCCCCTCGCCTCCCCCATCATTCTCACTCCCGCCAAAACCTCCCTTTGTCCTAATGTGCATTTTAAAACATGGCCTTGTTCTTCTTTAATTATATTTTCTGGTGGCTGTTGCTTCTTTCCCAAAAGTCTATGTCCTGGTTTTGTCTGACTTTGGAGAGGCTGATTCGGAAAGTGGAGGGGGAGGAATCTGGGCTCTCGCAGCCCAAGCATAAATGAGCCTTTTGCTTCCAGGTCAGTAGTTCAAATCCAGCCCACAGAAGCTGAGCTGGAAAGTGATAGCCGCTTTGGAGCCCGTGTGTAAAGCATTAGTTGGTGGTCTCATTCGGGTTTGGAGCAGACAGGTGTCCGAATCACTGCTGGCCTTAATTGGCATTTTAGCTGGCAGCTTTAGAAGCGAGGCCAAAGACTTCATGGGCACTGAGCCCACGATACCCTCGCCTGGGTGGTCCTCCTAAGTTGTCATTAAAGCAAGCTGGCAAGGTGTCCAGGGAGGACTCAGACTGCTGTTGTCTGTCTTGTACCCGCTCTGTAAATAAACAAGGATATTCAGCTTTGGGAGCTGTTCCTGCAGCTTTGATTTCACTTTGAAGAAGATTCTTTTTCTCCTCTTTGCACTGATTTTAACTTTTTTTTTACCCTTGAACTAATTAAACTTTCAAGAAACTAATGGATTGGGAATCTAGAACTAAATTTAGAAAGAGGCAGTTAAGGGAGGGGTCTCATGTTGGGGTGGAAATGGATAAACTGGTGTAACTGGGAACAGCCTCTGTCCAGGGAAATTAAAATGATTTTTGTCTACCAAACAGACCCAGCTAAGCTACCTCAGTGTGATCACTTGTGCTACTACAGGATCAATGAATGCAGTTTGGAGCACGATATGTCTTGGTCTGTGATGTTCCTGCACCATCTATCTGTTTCTTCTTGCATGGTAGCAGCTTCCATGACAGCAAAAAATGAAGCTCTGTAGAATTTTTACGTGCATCTTTGGAAGCCTTGAGGAATCTTATTTTTAATATGTGTACTTGCATCCTTTGTCTTCCCCATTTTTATTTGCTTTTGTGTTTATGTAGACTTCTCATGTCCCTGGAAATCGGGTACATGAGGCTGTGTTATGTTGCTCGTGATGAGAGCAGACATGCGGGTGCAGAATTGTGTACTGGCATCCTCCAAGCACACTGGTCCTGTCGTGGGAATGGGTATTAGGCTATTGCTGAGGAATACAGTATCATTTAGTGGTGCCTGGTTGCTGCATAAACTTCATGTCTCTCTCCTGACCAACACCCTGCATGGTCAACAGGTCAGGTAGTTGCTGCAGGTGGGATTCCAGAGCGTGAGGGATGCAGCAGTGCCCAGATGAGACTTTGGTGCTCCCAGGCAGTGGAGCAGGAGATAAGGCTGAAAGGTTTGAGGCACATGGGAACTGCCTGGTCTCTGTTCTTACAGAGAGAGCAGTGGAGTCAGTCCCCTGGCCCTGATGCCCAGGTCTCTGTTGCCTAGCCCACCTCAAGGCAATCAGGATGAGCTGTAAATGAATCCCAGTGAACTCGTAGTCCCCAGCTCATCTTGGGAGTGCTTAAAGAACTTTCACAGCATTCTGCCCGTGTGCCATGCAGCTCTGAGCCCTGCTAGGGACGTGGTAGAGTAGCCTATAATCTGGGAAGAGCCATGTATGAGCATTACAGAAATGGGGATCACTCAGAAATGTCACATGTGATACACTCAACATCTTCTGCCGCTCTCACAAATCATACATGGTTTTATATTCCCAAGGCAAATGTAAATTGTCACTGTTGGGTTGACCTCAGTGTGCTTTCATCCACTCCAGGTGCAGTTCTGCCCCGTAATCTTTAAAACAGCAAAAACAAACTCAGAAAATGTTCCTCACTTTTGCTCTGCTTTCATGAAGCTGTTTATCCAAATTCTGACTGGGCCTGAGTGGTTACGGATGCTGCTGTTGGATTATTTAACCCTTACAGTAGTGCTGTCATTGCAAGATACTGTAAAATTTGCTTTCTGCTCTAGACCAGGTTATTGTTGCTATTTGTACGTTTTCATCTGTAGATGCCAAGTTCCTGCTTTAAAAAACCAAAAACATCAGTCCCCAACCATATGCTAAATTCCTAGCTGTGTAGTAAAGATTGATTACATGTGTTTATGTGTAATTTAAAAATGGTTCGTTCAGGAAGTGTATGGTCTCTTAAAGGCAAGATTAAGAACGTTCAATTTTACATAAGTTTATTTATATTAGGGAAAAGAGCCTGGAGTACTAAGAAAACCCCATGATATATAGGGTTTAGCCTGAGAATTCTCAGAACTGTTTTATATATTTTTATTCTATCAATATGGTCTTTCACAGCTGTTAATTAGTTTTGTTAGTTGACTTACAGAAAAGCATATATAAAATGAGGACTAAGTAATTCCATAGCACTAATAGTATTAATGAAAAGCACGAATTCTGGAGGCAATTGTAAAAACACTAGTTTAAGCAAAAAGTAATTCTTATTTGAATTAGCATGATTAATTACATAGCTTTTCCTTGTCACAGTACGCTGAAATCAAAACAGTCAGGATGTTTTAAAGGTTTCAGTGTGTAATTCTAGTACATGTTAAAAACCTGTACATAGTCACTGTATACATAGGCGTAAAATAAAGCTAAAAATAAACAAGAAACACAGTAAACTTCAATTCTACCTTTAACTGATTTTTTTAAACTTAAAAGACCAATTCATTTAATTGCATAGGAAAGCAAATGTGACAGTAAATCGGCGTTGGTTGCTCTTATGTCATGCAGAGGGGTATTTGGATACCACAGCTCTTGCACTGTGTGCCTAATTGGTTTACATGCTGTACGCGTTCATGTGGCTTGAGCTATTTTGCCTGGAGGGGTGAAAGAGGAATCACCCTGTTTGTTTCTTTTGCATACTAACTATAGTATTTGCTTAGTAAATATGTTGACTCTAGAGATGTCATGCAGTTTGCTGTTGCTGAATGTGGGCTGAAGGAGCACTTGCCTGTGCATACAGAAGATGGCAGCGGGTGTCATTGCTCCCTGCCTGTGCACGTGCAGCCCTGGAGCTTGAATTGTTCTCCTTTCCAATACCTCGTGTCTTCTCAGTGTTCCTGACATGCCCAGGTTCCCGTAGGCCTGCGGTATGCCATGGGTGTTTATTATGTGGAAAAAAAGGAAATCCTGCCAATCCACATCACTAGTGCAAGTTTGTCAAATGACATCAGCAGCAGAGGAGAATTTAGTTCCTAACCATATGCAAATAGGTCCCAGACTGTTGGTTATGCCATGATGTCAGCTCTGATTCCTCATCCATTATTTGATGGGCTTCAATGTGTAAATGTAATATGTTCCCCCTCCCTTTTCCTCCCTTCCCACGCAGAACTTCTGGGTTTGTTTTGATTTTATTTGTGGAAAATGTGTTTTGAACAACAAACATACCTCCTCAGGAGAAGTTTATTTCAAGGGTGATTTCCTATGCAAGCTTTCCTTGTCTTTGTTATCGTTTTGCATTATGGTGAGACGTTAATTACTAAACCAGTTCAGATATTTTCCCAAGGGATTCAACTAAGTACGGGTAATAGTTCCAACGTTCTTTGTCATGAATTGGCATTAACTTTGTTAATAAAAGCTACTGTATCATTTTGGCCACGTGAAGCATTAAAGCATGTCAGCCTGCAGGTACATTAAGGCGCAGCAGCAAATCAGGTCATGTCGTGCAGGCTAATGTTGGGTTAGATTTTACAGCACATATGTCTGCTTAGAACAGCACAGGCCTCTAGACTGTGTAATTTGGGGTACTGGGACATGGAACTTGTCACTGATGAGTCTAAGGGTTGAAGCCAGCTGAGCTATGAAAGGTGTGCCTCTTGTCACCTAGCATTAGCTGTCTCGCTCAATCTGGACTAAACTCCTCCTATAAATTGTAATCACTTCCAGGGGGTAATTCATCCTTAAGACATGGGGTGGATTGCCTTGTGCAGAAATAATCTAGATATGTATTTTAGACTCCTGAGCCTAATTTTAGATTAATTCTGACCTCTGTGAGCAGCAGATATTACTCCCTAACTGGTGTTTACTGCCACTTAAAAAACATTTCATTCCAGTTTCCTTTTTACTGGTATCTTTCCCAGAGGCACACGGAGGGCACTGGCACCTTCTAAGCATGGGCTGCATCCCCCTGCCTGCCTCTCTGCAAGCCTCTGCCCTAAGGAGACAGTGCGTTGTTCTATCAGTGAAGAGACTGAGACTGGGACTTGTGAATTGTTCATGACTTTTGGATTTAGCCCGACTCAGTTATTTTTTCAGAGGAGACCTTAGACAAGGTGGGAAATGGGGAAACTTATGCAGATGTTGCCAACAGTTTAATTTGGTTTTCAGCCAGAGGTCTCTGGTTTTCTTAACTTCACGCAGGTCTGCATACATCAGTTCAAACTGTTACCTTATAAGGCATTCTGTAAATAATATTTCCAACACAAGGGAGCTTAAATCTATTTGCAAAGCTACTGAATAAATATACAATACCAGCACAGAAATCAAATTACAGGGGCTGATGTCTTTCTAACGATGTTTAGTTCGAGTAACAGAGGTATTACAGGAAAGTGAGAGATCCCCCCTGAATCACACAGATGTAATTAATTAATGTCTACATTGCCAAAAAAAGGAAAGTATTTTGACAACAGTTATTTGGAACAATCATGAATTGTTCTTTCTTACAGCCCCAAAAGGTTTTTTTCAGGAATGTAACTACAATACATTGCCCTATTTTCCCCTATTTTTTCTTTCCGATCAAGTCGTAGAGCTCACATAGTGAGTAACTAGGAGAGAAGCCAAAAACATTCCCTTTATAAGTGACTTTAAACTATGCATGAGGTGTGTTTTTTCCTTTTGTTTCATGGAAACATCTCTGTTGTTGGCAGAAGGTTTAAGTTAGGAAAGTTGGTCTAAAACGCTGCATTGCCAAGGTTTCAAGACCAGGCCTAGATGGTCCATAAAACGATTTCCTCTTCAGCAAGAGTTCTGCCTTATTGAAAACGGAGACCGTGGTCATCCCTTGCCTTTCCCTGATTGCTGACTCTCCCTTTAGGGGATGTACAGCTGGTGGGAGGTTCGGCAGCCCCACATCTGCCCCTTCCCCTCGCTGGAGCTCCAGGACCTCTGTGCGGTTAGTGCTGGGTGCTGGCTTTGTGGGCAGTAGTGAGGTGGTGTGGAGATAGAAAGGGGAATTCCTGTCCTTGGGATCCCACTAGTGTTTTGGGAGTTACTTAGAGAGGTCTTGAAGCAGCGGGTGTCTTCTGTATCTGCTGTTATGCAGTCATGATGGGGCCTGTGCAAAGGGCAGCATGCTAAAAGAGCCAATGGGGGATAAATCTGACATGGCCCTTCCCTTCAAATCTGCCCAGGAGGGAGCATTTGTACCTGAGGCTCCCCCTGGGGAAGATTTGAGGGAAAATCAAACAAGGGAAGCAAAAGTCTGCAAGTAACGGGGCATCAACTGAGCAGGACTTGGCCCCTGGCTCCAGTTGGCAGGTCCCTGAAATCATATTCTGAGAACTGACTGCAAGCCCTGGCTGGAGCATCACTCGCTCCTCACCGCCTGACAGCCAGTAGTGCCCTGACTCACAGCCCTGACTCACATAGGCAGGCAGCACCCACCTCCCTACCTCTGTGTAGCTCAGTGGAGGTGCAGGTTAATGTAGTCATGGTAAAGCTGCTCGGGGTGAGCTGTTCCTCATCGGAGCAGCTGGTGCTGTACAGTCCAAGTCCCTACTGGGGGCTGGATCTCTGCTCTTCTTTGCAATCCCAAATTGCCTTTGGAATTGAGAACAAAGCCCTGTTTACATACCCAACCCCTCTTTCTTTTCTCCATACTTCTTTGCAAATTGATAAGTAATTGCCAGAGCTGAATAAACCTCTGCAGATTATTGGTTTGACTAATTCAACCTAAACAATCTGTATGATTAAGTGAACAGGGCTTTGTTTATATAAGAGCCAAAATGGTAATTGGGGAGTTTGGATGTTTATTTCAGAAACTTTGTATGGTATAGATACAGATAGCCGGAGGCTAATCCAGGAGAATGCAGTTAACCCAGGAAGGGAATTCAATTTAAGAATTACTCTTGTGTCTGTTTCAAAACTACCTGGAAGAGCTTGTTGGGCACTTTAATTGAAAGCAACCTTCTCATGGGTATTTATCCTGATCTTGACAGATTGACTCAGTGGCACATGGGATATAGGTTGAGGTTGCTGAGTGCATCTGTGAGCCAGCTGTATTTGAACTTCTCAAGGTATATAGAAGTTGATCACAGTCCTGCTTGCATATGTAGAGACAAAATTTGGTCTCACCCTGGTTTCACATACTTGTAGCCTTGCTGCAATTCTTTGGGATTTGTTCTACCATACATAAAATTCATATCGTATTTGATATGAACTGAGATGAAAATATCACTGCTTGCTTTATTTTGAGGGACAGTAAAGGCTGATATGTATCGGGCTCAATACAGACTGAAACCCAGTGATGTTGTTTCTCTCTAATTTATGTGAAAGAAATGCAAACCCCATGTCTGTTATAATCTTTATAAAAAGAGACATGTTTCCCTTTTCTTTTAATTTGTTGACTTCAGGAGAAATTTTGATACTTACAAGACTAGGCAAAATTATTCAGGCTAGACAGCAATGCAGGAGGTTTCTACAAACATGTGTGCTTGCAAACACAGGCAAATTATAACTGACCAAAGTAGCTGCCAGATCCTCCTCCTTAATCCTCGCTCTGCTGTATAGCTGGGCACAACTTCTGACTTGCTGCATTTCAAGTGCAGATGTCCCAGACATGATGCGATGAAAGAAATGTCAGAAATGAGATTAATCACTCTCTGGAAGAGCCTGTCTTTTGCATATGCTACAAGGGATGCTTAGGTGACAAGGTTAGACAAATTTTCTTGTTGTGGAAGTGAAGTAAGATAAATCCTATTTTTATGGGGCTGCTGCTAAATAAAATCGGCCCAACTGGTACATTTTGCATCTGTGCAACCTAACTGTTAATATGGAAGATGTCTATGCAGGTGGCGATTCATGCTGAAGTCTGCTTTAGGGGTATAGTGTGATTGCACATTCATTTTCATTGACGTTCTAGGTGTTTAATCTGTCTCTGAGTTTAGAGGGAGTGAATGCTGTGCATTTACATTAAAATTTGTACCTGTTTTTTGGTTTGTCTGTATACGCGCATGCATGCAGGAGAGTACATATCGGAGAGTATATATCCTTAAGAGTCACTGTCAACTGTTAAGAGTCTTAGCAGTAATTCTGCTATCACTTCTCAGCACCTCAGAGAGGCTGTGTTAAAAAAATATGGTAAATACATATTCAGAGTAATTTGTTTCATGTGTTATTTCACTTAGTCCATTCCCATGAAGGTTGGAAGCAAAATTGAAGCTGATGTCAGTAGGAACAGAGTCAAGTTTATTATGTGGAGTTCAGACCCAGATTTCACTTCTTGTTAATATGAAAAGAAGTTCAAAGCAGTAGATTATAAAGTCTTTACCTACTATATTACTCACTATTTTCTCTGATGCTCTTGTCATTTAATAAAAAAATCTTTCATACTTTAGCTAGAGTAATTGGAGACTGGAGATCTATAATGTTCCTGCTACTTCCACATTTCAGTTGTCACCTAGGAATTTATGTCTGTACTTAGGATAATGAGATTTAGTGGGGTCATTTACACTTAGTGGGCATTATATAAATCACCATTACCCATTTGTGTATCATGTGGCTTTTACCTTTTCTATCATAGATAAATATTTTATACAGTCTGTTACTATTCATATTCTCTTTATAAAATTCAGTATATACTGTTCATTTAGACAATGGCAACAACATGAGATAATGTCAGGTTTTGGCTATTCCAGTATTACTATTGGAGTGCTTCTTAGGGTTGTTATATCAAAAAAAGAGCTGAAAGCATAGGTTGCCTTTCAGTGCTCTATTTATTGTTTCCAGATGTTAAAATGTCCCTTGCTGTAACACAAGCAATGGCTATAAGCACTTGCTATCACTAGAGACAGTTAAAGCAATGCATTGTCAAAACTGCATTTCAAAAATCAAACCAGTATAATAAGGTGCAGAATGTGTGGTCATTCCTTGAATGTCTTTGTTAAATGTCCATTGCAATGCACTTGATTATGCTCTTCCTTTTTAATTTATCTTTTTTCTTTCAAATGTAGTTGATGAAAATCTCACTTTTCCTACTCTTTTCCTGCCTAAGTGAATTCAGAAAGTCCCTTTTAAGCTCTTTACTATCTCTTCTATAACTATGATCCTAGTAAAGCAAGACAAACAGATTGATTCTTACACCACTTCCATTTTATGCATTTGTCCTTGGCCTGGCATCTAATTTCTAGGTGAGCTGTGCTTTACTACCATTTGCCCAAACATTGTGGCACACAGGAACACTAATTTTTACTGGGGCAGTGTAGACTCACACAGGCAAACATGTTTGCTACCAGGAGAGATGAGACAGCACTGCCCCTCCAGCCTAGTTCTGCAGTCTTCCTTCATTTCAGCAGACTTTATCATTGCTTTTGTGTTCCCAGCACTAGACTAAAGGATTGACTTAGGAGGACCAGAATGTACCAGGGGCAGTGCAGGACAGCGTATGTGCAAAGTCTTAATAAGAACATCTGACCACAACACCTAGGTCTGACTTTGTGTCTTGGCCCTGTTCAACACCTCTGCATTCCCCTGACCTCCTGCCAGGACCTGCAAAACACAGCTTAGGCTAAGGAAGGAGCATCATCCTTAACACTGTGTTTGGTCATTTGTTGGTGATCTGCAGTAGTTAGAGCCAGCTTCTTGCTCTTACTTTGCCATCTAGTTTGCAGTAAGAAATGAAGAGTGAGAATCAGGCGAAAAAATGTGCACTGGCAGACATTCAAGGGATCTGAAACTCCTGCTTCCATTGTATTTTGACAATAGTCTTATTAAATGTGAATCATTCTGTGTATTATTTTTATTACTCATTCACCTCATATAACAGGCTTGGTCCAAATACTGCTGAAGTCTTTCCACTGGCTTTACTGGGAGTGGGATCATGTCCTCAAGGCTACATTAGCTGTGTGGTTTCATGGCCAGTTGTAAAGCCATCGTTCCATGCAGCCTGGAACAAAAACACTGAAACCTCATGTCTTTGTATTAGCTAGGTTCTTTTAACCTTCTTTAGCTTGGCTCTTTTGACCAATGGAGATGGATTAATATTACTAATAGCAAAGAAATTTATCTTCAGAATGATCTAATTGTTTAAGTATTATAAAGTACAAAAATACTCTTATGACATTCAGAAGGGAAATGGGTACTTTGGGTCTTTACCATGTCCTGCTTTGACCTCTGTAACCAAAAATCAAAAAGTCTCTGGATGATCTCTCTCAGACTTTGGAAATGCCATACTGGAATAAGTCTATTGGAATTATCTATTTAGAAATATTAAATAAAATAGCTGTTGTTAAGTTGAAGTGGTGCAAGTCTCTCCACAATATAGTTATCACATCCAAGAATTAAACCGTATAAATGAAAATTGATGTACACTTTAGCAATATCTCTTTGAGACATCTCTGCATGTAATATCCTTCCCTGAATATGTGTCTTTCTTTTTACAAAATAGGGCCAACGAATTGTGCCCATTAAATGCTAAATTTACTAGCTGGTGTTTGCTGAATCTGGCCCTTATTAAATGTCCAGACGAGCTTGTTGTAGTTTATTTTGTAGGACGTCTGGTTAGAACATTAAATACAACAAGGAAAAATAAACTTGAAAGTAAAATGGTTCAACCCTTGCCCTACTGGGAATTTTTTTCCTTGATTGGA